>NW_019957535.1:1161859-1168333 GCF_002910315.2 Salvelinus sp. IW2-2015 | reverse complement strand
CATTTCGGACATTGCATTCACGAATGAATGCGAATGTATTTAGTCTTTGCTGTAATAAACACRAAACCTTTTTTTTTACAGACTCTCTGGTACGCTTATAATCTATTTAGTGTTGAAATCAAATCACATTTTATTCGTCACATACACGTGTTTAGCAGATGTTATTCCGGGTGTAGCGAAATGCTTGTGCTTCTAGCTCCGACAGTGCAGTAATATCTAACAATTACACAACATATACCCAATACACACAAATTTAGTAAAGGAATGGAATTAAGAATCTAAAAATATATGGACGAGCAATGTCAGAGYGGCATAGAATAAGATACAGTAGAATAGTATAGAATATAGTATATACATATGAGATGCGTAATGCAAGATATGTAGACATGATTAAAGTGACTAGTGTTCCATTTATTCATACTTTCCACCTTCTCTACTACGGTCCCGTCGATGTGGATGGGGGGTGCTCCCTCTGCTGTTTCCTGAAGTCCACGATCATCTCCTTTGTTTTGTTGATGTTGATTGAGAGGTTATTATCCTGGCACCACTCTCCCAGAGCCCTCACCTCCTCCCTGTAGGCTGTCTCGTCATTTTTGGTAATCAAGCCTAGTACTGTTGTGTCATCTGCAAACTTGATGATTGAGTTGGAGGCGTGCTTGGCCACACAGTCATGGGTGAACAGGGAGTACAGGWGGGGACTGAGCAAGCACCCTTGTTGGGCCCCAGTGTTGAGGATCAGCGAAGGGGAGGTGTTGTTTCATTCCTTCACCACCTGGGGGCGGTGTATTCCTCTTGTCCAGATGGGATTGTGCAGTGTGATGGCGATTGCATCGTCTGTGGATCTATYGGGGCGGTAAGCAAATTGAAGTGGGTCTAGGGTAAGGTAGAGGTGATATGATCCTTGACTAGTCTCTCAAAGCACTTCATGATGACAGAAGTAAGTGCTACGGGTCGATAGTCATTTAGTTCAGTTACCTTTGCTTTCTTGGGTACAGGAACAATGGTGGCCATCTTGAAGCATGTGGGGATAGCAGACTGGGATAGGAAGAGATTGAATATATCCGTAAACACACCAGCCAGCTGGTCTGCGCATGCTCTGAGGACGCAGATAGGGATTCCGTCTGGGCCGGCAGCCTTGCGAGGGTTAACACGCTTAAACGTCTTCCTCACATCAGCCACAGAGAAGGAGAGCCCACAGTCCTTGATAGCGGGCCGCGTCGGTGGCACTATGTTATCCTCAAAGAGGGCAAGGAAGGTGTTTAGCTTGTCTGGAAGCAAGATGTCGTGTCCGCGACATAGCTGGTTTTCCTTTTGTAGTCCATGATTGTCTGTAGACCCTGCCATATACGTCTCGTGTCTGAGCCGCTGAATTGCGACTCCACTTTGTCTCTATACTGATGTTTTGCCTGTTTGATTACCTTGTGTAGGTAATAACTACACTGTTTATATTCTGCCATATTCCCAGTCACCTTGCCAAGGTTAACTTTTTAAGCCTAGGGGGCAGTATTCGGAAGTTTGGATGACTGAGGTGCCCAAAGTAAACTACCTGTTACTCAGGCCCAGAAGCTTGGATRTGCATATGCATGGTAGTATTGGATAGAAAACACTCTAAAGTTTCTAAAACTGTTAAAATAATGTCTGTGGGTATAACAGAACTGATTTGTCATKGGACTTTTCAATGCTTTTCTACGGGAAAGTCTAATAATTAGGACCCAGATTGCAGTTCATATGGCTTCCACTAGATGTCAACAGTTTTTAGAAATTGTTTCATGCTTATTTTTTGAAAAATGAAGAAGTAATCGCATTCTTTCGAAGTATCCCTCAGAAGGACTCTAGTCTTTTGGCGCGCGTGAATGAGTGCACGCTTCTCGTTCTTTTTCTCCGGTATTGAACACAGTATATTACGTCTTAAATTTTATAGATTATTTACATATTAGGGTACCTGAGGTTGGATTAGAAACGTTGTTTGAATTGTTTGGACGAAGTTTACAGGTAACTTTGTGCCTACAAAGGAATCAAAAATGTTGGGCGAGTTGGAACAGGTGGATTTCTGAATCAAATGCGCCAAATAAACTGACATTTATGGGATAAAAATAAGGWCTTTATCGAACAAAACGACCATTCATTGTGTAACTGGGACCCTTTGGATTGTAAAAAGATGAAAATCATCAAAGGTAAGTGATTTTTTAAAATCGCTATTTTTGAGTTTTGTGACACCTGTGCAGGTTATGAATTCATGTTAATGCAGGAAGTGGGTGAAGCGCTGTCCTCAGACGATCAAATGCTATGCTTTCGCCATAAAGCCTATTGTAAATCGGACAAAGCGGTTCAATTACCAAGATTCTAAGCTAAATAATGGTGTATAACACTTTTATTTTTATGAATGTTTAATATTACTACTTTTGTATTTTGAATTTCACGCTCTGCAATTTTACCGGATATTGTCGAGGTGGGACGCTAGCGTCCTAATGATCCAAAATAAGTTAAATGTGGTTCACGCTTTCAGTTCTGCGCAATGCTGTCATCTAGCCACGGTTTCTGGTTAGGGTAGGTTTTAATAGTCACAGTGGGTACAACATCACCAATGCACTTCCTTATAAACTCACTCACCGAATCAGCGTACAAATCGRTATTCTTCTCTGAGGCTACCCGGAACATGCCCCAGTCCACGTGATCAAAACAATCTTGAAGCGTGAATTCCGATTGGTCAGACCAGCGTTGAATAGTCCTTGTCACTGGTGCATCCTGTTTGAGTTTCTGCCTGTAAGAAGGGAGGAGCAAAATGGAGTCGTGGTCAGATTTGCTGAAAGAAGTGCGGGCAAGGGCCTTGTATGCATCGCGGAAGTTAGAGTAGCAGTGATCCACTGTATTGCCCTTACGAGTGCTACAATCAACATGCTGATAGAATTTAGGTAGCCTTGTTCTCAAATTTTTGTTAATATCCCCCGCTTCAATAAATGTAGCCTCAGGATATATGGTTTCCAGTTTGCATAGAGTCCAGTGAAGTTCCTTGAGGGCCGTCGTGATATTGGCTTGAGGGGGATATAAACGGCAGTGAAAATAACCAACGAGAATTCTCTTGAGAGATAATGCAGTCGGCATTTGATTGTGAGGAATTCTAGGTCAGGTAAACAAAAGGACTTGAGTTCCTGTATGTTGTTATGATTACACCATGAGTCGTTAATCATGTAGCATCCACCCCCGCCCCTTCTTCTTTCCAGAGAGATGTTTATTTCTGTTGGCCCACCGCATAAAGAATCCCGGTGGCTGTACCGACTCCGACAACATATCCCGAGAGAGCCATGTTTCCGTGAAACAGAGTATGTTACGATCCCTGATGTCTCTCTGGAAAACCCAAATGTTGTCTACCTTGTTATCTAKAGACTGGACATTAGTGMRTWATATACTCAAAAGCAGTGGGTGGTGTGCGCGCCTCCRAAGTCTGACCAGAAGGCCGCTCCGTCTACATCTTCTGCGGCGATGTTATTTCGGGTCGGCCTCTGGAATCAGATCAAATGCTCTAGGTGGTGGTGCGAACATTCCTGGTTGTAATGTTGGTAAAATGACGTCACTCTGATATCCAATAGTTCTTGAAATGACACTTAAGATTTTCTGGGCTAACAATGTAATAAATAATACATTCAAAAACAAATATTGCATAGTTTCCTAAGGACTAGAAGTGAGGTGACCCTCTCTGTCGGCGTGATCTTGCATACTATCTAAGCAAGGCTGTCTACGGTAGCTGTGCATGTAATGTATCTGGTCCCAAAGTGGCTTTATGGTTCGGTTGGATTTGGGGTAAACTTTGAACATTCAGATACTAGAGACATGATAGATCAGAAGCATAGCATATTAAGGAGTGTAAGAGACTGGTTTTTACATCAGACGTTAATGGTTCTCTGTAGAAAGACAGATGGCTTTGGAATGTGTTGGGTGGACGGGAGGAAGTCACCAGATTTCTATAGGGGAAGTGGATGGACATCTGTGGATTAGGGGAAGGAGGGGTTGAGGTCAAGAGGTCAGGTCAGATCCCCTGAAGGAAGTAATTATGGTTCATTACCCTATTACCCTCTTCCTGTGGATCCATAAGATGCAAGGATTGGAGAGAAGGAGGAGTGTCCAAAGTGGAGTATATATGCTTGTGATGGTGGGAACATGTCTTTGTCTGAATACAGCTGTGTYGACCCWTTGGGAATAATTAAACTTGGTTCAGCTTCTCTAGTGTCCGTGAGTTATTTACTCTTMAAAATTAGAACCTAACAGATGRTGCTGTGAGCAGAGTTCACCATGATTTGTAGTCAAACCAGAGAGTTCAGATCAGTGGAACAGGAGCCGACACAACAAATAAGGCAGGCATAAGTTCCTATACCTGTTTCCACTCATTTTGACATCTTGGGGAGATGAGAATCGTAGGCTGAACAAATTATGGGATACGGACCTGGAGAGCCTGAGTTTAATTCGGTAGGCCCATTGTGTAATGACCGGTCGAAGCTTTGTGGTAGAAGGTAAGTCCCAGAAGGTTAACTCGTACAGGTTGGTACCTGTAGGGTAAATCCTAGGGGGTAAGTTCCTAGTAGGTTGGTTCCTGCTAGTACTATAAAGTAAATGGTAAATTCCTAGTAGGTTGGTTCCTGCTAGTACTATAAAGTATAGGGTAAGTCCCAGAAGGTAAACTCGAGCAGGCTAGTACCTGTAGGGTAAGTCCTAGTGGGTAAATTCTGATGGGGATAGTTCATGTGACTACTATAAGAGGTTGAGTCCCGGAAGGTAAGCCCGCGCAGGCAGGAACCTGCGAAGGGTATGTCCTAGGGGGTAAATTCTGGTTGGGGTTGGTTCCCTGCTAAATCTGTAACAAGAGGGTGGAAGCCCAGTCACAGTGGCCGTGAGAGCGCAGGGTGTGAGTGTGGGTGTGAAAGAGAGGTTAGTTTTATGACCAGTAGGGGTGGTGAACCATGAGAGATTATGTGTAAATAGGAAGACAAGTGTGAATAATTTTGGTGAAAAGTGTTATCAAGAATAGTGATATTGGAGGCAATACGGGAAAAAGCCATTAARTCATCCGTATTCGCCAGTAATTAATTCACAGAYGCTATGGTATCGGTTCTAATACAAGGTATTAAGTGTCGTGACCAATTAATTATTATTTGGGGAAGTGGGTAGCACTACCTTGGAAAATAGTTAATAGAAGGTGTGTATTATAGACGGGAGTCAAGAAACCTAAAATACCCTGAACACCGTCGGGAGAGTTTAGGGAATGATAACTATTGATATGGCAACAAACGGCTCTGATTCTTCCTGTAGAACGGAGCGAGAGGATTTTAATATAAAATTGGAGGCCATGGAGGCGCTAAAAGAAGTGCACCAGTTCTCTACCAATTCGGCTCGAATATGGGAACATTTTTGGAAGGTGGATAAAATTGGGCAACATTTCCCTGCTGACGGAGAATTAAAATCAAATAAAGAATTCAGGGAGGCAATTATGACTTGCCACACGGACATAAAACCAGAATCAAAAGCAATATACCAGCGTTTTGATGTCAGCATTCGATCAACAAAAAATGCATCACGATAAACCTGGAATGAGTAGGCTGCCACAGAAAGACTAGGAACGGGAGTGCATTGATATAATTTGCACTTCTGTTTTGATGGCAGGTTTGAACCCTGTGATCAAAACGGTAAAAGAGGGGGTATCGGTATTTAATTCAGGAGGATGTTTTGAGTGGAATATAACTCCGCTCACTTCGCAGACGTGCAAGGGGTAATAGGGTCATAGGGGRAATCACTACCTATAGTTTCAATGGCCAAGGTAAACCAAAGAAACGTAGCGGAAAAACATTAAAGCGTAGCGAGACAGAGTCCTGTTTTAGGTGTGGAGCTTTTGATAATTGGAAAAGGGAGTGTAAAGTGGGTATGGAGCCTGCTGTATTCTGAGAAAATGCTGCCAGGCAAGCGTTTGGATATTTTTTTTTTAAAAGAGCAAACAACATATCCTCCGGAAAGTAGCAGGAATGGAACTTTCACCTRGCGGTGTGTAGTCTCGGTTCGATCGATAAGTGGTTCATAGAGATTACAGTTTCTATGTGAAGGAATATGTATGAGATCACGTCTTACCTATCTTTTTAGTAGAGGCCAGGGATCAAGTATTGCGGATTCCATATGATGAGAAGTTGACTAAATTTGCCACAGGGAAACATATGTTAGGTTAAAGAATCTAGGCGAAATGCCAGGGGTATGTATGGATTCTAAAGGTAACGCATTTAAATCATATGGCCAAACACTCCTTGCAAACTCAGAATGCCTTGTTTTTCTTTTTGATCTCATGAGACATTTTATGTGGTTTTATGTTTATAGCACCTGCAGCGGTAAAGATCGTCATGTCTCTCCTTGGGGATGTGGATAGTTCTCATGAGAAGTGAGGTCCAGCTGCATAATGGGTGAGCTTGAAGACACCATGACAGAGGAAGCAGAGCGAGA
>NW_019957535.1:1154518-1161834 GCF_002910315.2 Salvelinus sp. IW2-2015 | reverse complement strand
CTAGATTCCACTGTAAGACATGCAGAGTTTCCATTAAAGATGCACTATGTAGAAATCGCTCTGCCATTTGCAAAAATTCTAATAGTTTGCCTAATTGAAGTTTGTGACAAAACAAGAAAGTACGTGTAGAGAATTATTGTAATATCTAAACCGTTGTAAAATATATATTTTCTATTTAAGTAAATATTGTATTTTCAGCTGTTTGAAGCTGGTGTACAAAACCAAAGGTAAAAGAGGACATTTTTTAAGAAATAGAAAGTGTACATAGAACAGATCTACGCTTCTTAGACTTGTTATTAATGAGAATGACAGATCTATACTTACATATTGCAGTTTTAAGGTTGTACTATCGGTTTCCGATGACAATGTGGAAGATGTAGATGCTGTTTTACAAGGGTCAATGAAAAGCAATGCCCCCACCCAAAAGCTCAGTCACCACTCTCAAAAGGAATTTCTCAATTTTACTTACCCTCAACTTTGGAAAGCTGTCCATTCATTGGCCTTGACATCTGCATTTAATTACAGAAATAAAGAAATGTTAGAAACATAACTAGCTAGCTAGCGTCCACCTTCAAAAGTCCAACTATGCTGCCACTTACAGAAACCATTGTAAACTAGTACTTACGTTTTAACAATTCAGTCAGCCAAACACCCTTAGTCTGTCGAAATAACGTTAGCCGTTTTCCACTCAGTCAATTAACCTACTGGCTGCGTCAAATATCCATAGCTCAACCTTAATAACCCAGCACCAAAACACCCAATCTTGCTATTTTTACAGAAACAACCCAACTATTGACCCAATGGCTACAACCCAGCAATTGGGTCATCTAAACAACCCACATTTTTTAGAGTGTAACTACATCTCAAGTTAAAACTTAAAGCATTTTTCATGTCTCATAGTCCTTTCAGTGGCCACGTAAACGGTTGAGCGTACACCCAGTGACCAGTTTATTAGGTACACCACCCCATTCATGAAAATGGTTCGCTCCTACAGACAGTGAGTCACTTGGCAAGCTGACAGACATCAATGCATTCAGAGAGAGAGCGAGAGAGAGCGAGAGCGAGCGAGAGCGAGCGAGAGCGAGCGAGAGCGAGCAGAGAGCCGAGTCCCAGATTCACCACTTTGTTTCAATAGACTTTTCCTGCCAAAAACTCTAACATTTCAAGAGTCAATACGGGAACAATATTTTCTAACATAGAACGTGGGGAATGGTCAGAGGTGATCTATAGAACACTAATGTTATTTTGTGATGTCATAAAAAAATGTATAAAGAAAATACTGTAACTTGGAAAGTATACCCAACTACATGTACAAAGTTTCCATGTATATGAAAAATTAAAGTGTTTTTTGTTAACCTCACTAGGGATGTGGGACGGTTACGTCCCACCTGGCCAACATCCAGTGAAATTGGCATTGCGCCAAATTCAAATACAGAAATACTCATTCTAAAAATTAATGAAACATACAAGTGTTATACATCAGTTTAAAGATTAACTCTTGTTAGTGTCAGATTTCAAAAAGGCTTTACGGCGAAAGCATACCATGCGATTATCTGAGAACAGCGCCCAGCAGACAAATCATTACAAACAGTTACCAGCCAAGTAGAGGAGTTACACAAGTCATAAAATGGCAATAAAATGAATCACTTACCTTTGATGATCTTCATATGGTTGCACTCACACGACTCCCATTTACTCAATAAATGTTTTTTTTTTTTCATAAAGTCCTCTTTATATCCAAAAACAGGCTCAACGCAGTCAAAACAGGCAGACGAAAAATCCAAATAGTATCCGTAAAGTTCGTAGAAACATGTCAAACGATGTTTATAATCAATCCTCAGGTTGGTTTTAGCCTAAATAATTACCGATAATTTTCAACCGGACAATAACGTTGTCAATATAAAAGGTAAACAAGAAAGGCTCGCTCTCGGTCTCGCGCATGAAAATTCTCTGGGACACTGTAGTCTTACGCTCTCATTTTTCAGAATACAAGCCTGTAACAATTTCTAAAGACTGTTGACAGTCTAGTGGAAGCCATAGGAAGTGCAATTTTGTCCTAAGTCAATGGATACTGTAATGGCATTCAATAGAAAACTACAAACATAAACATACCCCACTTCCTGGATGGATTTTTTTCAGGTTTTCACCTGCCAAATCAGTTCTGTTATACTCACAGACATTATGTTAACAGTTTTGGAAACTGTAGAGTGTTTTCTCTCCAGATCTACCAATTATATGCATATCCTAGCTTCTGGGTCCTGAGTAGCAGCGCAGGCATTTACTTTGGGCACGCTTTTCATCCGGAGGTGAAAAAGTGCCCCTACCCTAGTGAAGTAAGAGAGGGTATGTGATTTGAGAAGTACAGAGTGACAAGTGACAAGTCACGCCCCCGAATGAGGTCCGAGAGCGTGTCAGCCTGACGGAACTCCCCTTTCGAACAAACTGTATAATGATGGGTATGGAATTAACATATTGAGACCAGAAAAAACGTGAAGCTGCAGCTGTACATTTAAAGTTTGTTTGAACTTTGAATCTCAACATGAGGTGGAGATGATAAACTCCCCTCCTGGACAATCAATGATATGGCTGATTAGCTGTCCTAATTAAAGTATCTTCGAAAGTGAATTTAAGTAGAACCATTCTGTTACTCTGCTCAAACCATCGTATTACGCTACTCTCATCACCCACTGGGGAACCATCGACACGATGGCTAGCCTATCTTCAAAGAAGCATCTTCAAGAGTGAATGGAAGGAAGTCAACTCTGTAGTTCAGTTCAGGACTACACGACAAGTCACTGGATCCGGACAACTACAGAGAAGGCCGACAGTAGAAGACTTGTCAGAACCATTTTCGGACAACCGGAGCCTTACAAGCATGCGCGCATAAAGCCCAGCTCCCTTTCCAAGGCTGCCCTGTCCACCAAGAGCGATCCCGGCGAAACCAGGCATTCACATAAACTACATTCATGACGTCTACT
The DNA here is from genome assembly GCF_002910315.2 of Salvelinus sp. IW2-2015. Classification (NCBI taxonomy): domain Eukaryota; kingdom Metazoa; phylum Chordata; class Actinopteri; order Salmoniformes; family Salmonidae; genus Salvelinus; species Salvelinus sp. IW2-2015. The sequence goes on along the minus strand of NW_019957535.1, from coordinate 1,158,856 downwards.
CAAACCGGGTGGAGTGCAGGATTCGTGTGCAAAGGCTATAAAGGCGAGGGTTCGGGTCGACTTGCGGTGAGTGAGAGTAGATTTCTAAATGAATACAAGTGTTAAAGGGTGTGTGCTCATGTCCATTCTCTCCCATGTAATGTAGTGGATCTCCTCTACATATTTTTGTTAACAAGGAGAGAGAGAGAGAGAGAGAGAGAGAGAGAGAGAGAGAGAGAGAGAGAGAGAGAGAGAGAGAGAGTATATTGGAGGGAGCATGCTCTCATGACTGTCCATGAGAATTCAAATGACTTCAATCAGACCACCTCTCACCTGTAGAGGGGAGGAGGAAAGAACAAGTGGGGATTACCATCTCACGTCCTGTTGTAAATCAAGGGGAGAAGATTCAGGTCTCCCTCTCCCAGATTCACCATTTTGTTTCAATAGACTTTTCCTGCCAAAACTCGAACATTTTCAAGAGTCAATACGGGAACAATATTTCTAACATAGAACGTGGGGAATGGTCACAGGTTATCTATAGAACACTAATGTTATTTTGTGATGTCATAAAAAAATGTATAAAGGAAATACTGTAACTTGGAAAGTATACCCACTACATGTACAAAGTTTCCATGTAATATGAAAAATGTAAGTGTTTTTGTTAACCTCACCAGGGGATGTGGGACGGTAGCGTCCCACCTGGCCAACATCCAGTGAAATTGCATTGCGCCAAATTGAAATACAGAAATACTCATTCTAAAAATGTATGAAACATACAAGTGTTATACATCGGTTTAAAGATTAACTTCTTGTTAATCCAAGGTGTCAGATTTCAAAAAGGCTTTACGGCGAAAGCATACCATGCGATTATCTGAGAACAGCGCCCAGCAGACAAATCATTACAAACAGTTACCAGCCAAGTAGAGGAGTTACACAAGTCAKAAATRGCAATAAAATKAATCACTTACYTTTGATGATCTTCATATGGTTGCACTCACACGACTCCCATTTACTCAATAAATGTTYKTTTTWTTTCATAAAGTCCCTCTTTATATCCAAAAACAGGCTCAAACGCAGTCAAAACAGGCAGACGAAAAATCCAAATAGTATCCGTAAAGTTCGTAGAAACATGTCAAACGATGTTTATAATCAATCCTCAGGTTGGATAATATTTAAACCGGACAATACCGTCGTCATATAAGGGTAAACAAGAAAGGCTCGCTCTCGGTCTCGCGCATGAAAACTCTGGACACTGTAGGTCACTCATTCAGAGTAGTCTTACTCTCTCATTTTTCAGAATACAAGCCTGTAACAATTTCTAAAGACTGTTGACATCTAGTGAAGCCATAGGAAGTGCAATTTGGTCATAAGTCAATGGATACTGTAATGGCATTCAATAGAAAACTACAAACATAAAAATATCCCACTTCCTGGATTTTTCTCAGGTTTTCACCTGCCAAATCAGTTCTGTTATACTCACAGACATTATGTTAACAGTTTTGGAAACTGTAGAGTGTTTTCTCTCCAATCTACCAATTATATGCATATCCTAGCTTCGTGGCAGTTTACTTTGGGCACGCTTTTCATCCGGAGGTGAAAATAGTGCCCCCTACCCTAGTGAAGTTAAGAGAGGAATGTGATTTGAGAAGCTACAAGAGTAAAAGTCACGCCCCGAATGAGGTCCGAGAGCGTGTCAGCGTGACGAAACTGCCCCTTTCGAACAAACTGTATAAATGATGGGTAATGGAATTAACATATGAGACCAAAAAACGTGAAGCTGCAGCTGTACATTTAAAGTTGTTTGAACTTTGAATCTCAACATGAGGTGGAGATGATAAACTCCCCTCCTGGACAATCACTGTATGGCTGATTAGCTGTCCTAATTAAAGTATCTTCGAAAGTGAATTTAAGTAGAACCATTCTGTTACTCTGCTCAACCATCGTATTACGCTCTCCTCATCACCCACTGGGAACCATCGACACGACTGGCTAGCCTATCCTCAAAGAAGCATCTTCAAGAGTGAATGGAAGGAAAGTCAACTCTGTAGTTCAGTTCAGGACTACGACCAAGTCACTGGATACGGACAACTACAGAGAAGGCCGACAGTAGAAGACTTTCAGAACCATTTTCGGACAATCGGAGCCTTACAAGCTTGCCGCATAAAGGCCCAGCTCCCTTTCCAAGGCTGCCTGTCCACCAAGAGAGATCCCGGCGAAACCAGGCATTTCACATAAATACATTCATGATGTCTTACTCAAACCGGGTGGCAGTTCGTGTGCACAGTATATGGTTATTGTAGGTGAGAGTAGTTTCTAAATATACCACTGTTAACTTCTTGTCAATATGGGGGCTGTTTTCACTTTGTAAAAAATCATGCCCAAATTAAACTGCCTCGTACTCTATTCTAGATCGTACAATATGCATATTATTATTACTATTGGATAGAAAACACTCAAGTTTCTAAAACCGTTTGAATTATATCTGTGAGTAAAACAGAACTCATTTTGCAGCAAACTTCCTGACAGGAAGTGAAAAAATCTGAAATCGAGGCTCTGTTCCAGGGCCTTCCTATTCATTTGCTTGAAATCTATGGATATACACTCACTTCATACGCCTTCCACTATATGTCAACAGGAGTGGGAGTGGAATGGGGTGTCTACTTGATCTGAGGTCGAACAAGAGCTCTTGAATGACGTGACCACTATTTCCTTTGTCTACCAAGGCGCGGGAAGGACATCAGCATTGGTTTCTGAAGCGTTCGGTATAGACGGCTAATATCTCCGGCTTTGATTTTATTGATACATGTGATAATATCATCGTAAAGTATGTTTTTTCAATATAGTTTTAATCAGATTATTCACGTTATCGGGAGTTTTGGAGTTTTCCGTTCTCTGCGTTAGGTGAAGATGGACATCTTCGCACTTGGCTAGCTAAGGTTGCTAATTCGACAGAAGAAGAGGACATTCTAAAACCAAACAACGATTTATTCTGGACAAAGGACTCTTGTACAAGATTCTGATGGAAGCTCAGCAAAAGTAAGAACCATTTATGAAGTTATCGTATTTCTGTGGAAAATGTTTAGTCGTATTTTCCTTCTTTTTGCGGGCGCTGTCTCGCTATACAGTAAGGTTTTGTTATGGAAAGTTATTTTTTTAATAACACGGCGATTGCATTAAGAACTAGTGTATCTTTCATTTGCTGTCCAACATGTATTTTTTAGTAAAGTTTATGATGAGTTCTTTGATTAGATTAGGTGACTGTCCAAAATTTTCCGGAGATTCTGGTGAATCGATGCTACATATTCACAATGTATAACCACGGTTTGCAGCTCAAAATATGCACATTTTCGAACAAACATAAGTGTATTGTATAACCTGATGTTATAGGACTGTTCTGATGAAGTTGTCAAGGTTAGTGATTCATTTTATATCTTTTGCTGTTTTTTTGCGATCGCTACCTTGCGGTGAATGAATGCGGTTGTGTGTTTGGCTATTGTGGTAAGCTAATATAATGCTATATTGTGTTTCACTTAAAAAATCAGAATATTGGCTGCATTCACAAGATGTTTATCTTTCATTTGCTGTACACCATGTATTTTTCATAAAACATTTATGATGAGTATCTCTATTTGGTCGGTTTTGTGATAGCTACTATGCGGTAAAAAAAATTGTGAAATATTGCGTTGAGTCTTTGCTATTGTGGTTAGCTAATAGAAATACATATTGTGTTTTCGCTGTAAAACATTTAAAAATCGGAAATGATGGCTGGATTCACAAGATGTGTATCTTTCATTTGCTGTATTGGACTTGTGATTTCATGATATTTATATGCTAGTATTTACTTGTGGCGCTATGCTAGGCTATGCTAGTCAGTTTTTACTGATGAGGATGCTCCCGGATCAGGGATGGTGATGAAGTGAGTTAAGTGTCTCTGTCCTCTCTCTTCCTCTACATCTCTTTTGTAAAGCAGGCATGTTGTTATCATTCGCTAGGGCCTGTTTAACGTATTAATTTACCAGTCAATAACTGGTGCAAAGTGTGTATGTTTAACCTGTGTTCCATTTAATTAACTAGTAAATAAATAATTTAACAAATTTGTTTGGTACTGAATCATAAGTAAGGCTCAGGTTTTTTCAGATGTAAGGAGTGTTAAGGACTGTTAAGAATGCTAATATGGTACGAGGTTAAGATTAATAAGCTGACTGTTTATGGATGTGATAAGTAAAGACCTTTTAGAGTTTAATTTGGAAGATGGTAATTCTTTAAAGAACCGCTCTCGTGGTGCCAGATCCTAATGGGTTAATTGTTACATGATAATTTAAATCGGTAACAATTAACACGTTTGTTGTAAGATAAATA
>NW_019957535.1:1093284-1149282 GCF_002910315.2 Salvelinus sp. IW2-2015 | reverse complement strand
TGGTTGTTTTTAGCCTAAATAATTCGATATATTTAAACCGGACAATAACGTGTCAATATAAAAGGTAAACAAGAAAGGCTCGCTCTCGGTCTCGCGCATGAAAACTCTGGACACTGTAGGTCACTACAGTAGTCTTACTCTCTCATTTTTCAGAATACAAGCCTGTAACAATTTCTAAAGACTGTTGACATCTAGTGGAAGCCATAGGAAGTGCAATTTGGTCTAAGTCAATGGATACTGTAATGGCATTCAATAGAAACTACAAACATAAAAATATCCACTTCCTGGATTTTTCTCAGGTTTCACCTGCCAAATCAGTTCTGTTATACTCACAGACATTATGTTAACAGTTTTGGAAACTGTAGAGTGTTTTCTTCCAAATCTACCAATTATATGCATATCCTAGCTTCTGGCAGTTTACTTTGGGCACGCTTTTCATCCGGAGGTGAAAATAGTGCCCCCTACCCTAGTGAAGTTAAGAGAGGGATGTGATTTGAGAAGCTACAAGAGTACAAAAGTAACAGTCTTCAGATTAATGTTAAAGTCAAATAACGACATATTGGAGCCCCGTGCGAGGAATATAAGACAAAATTAGGCCTTACTTTWGAATTCAGTCTACAGGAAGGGTGTAGCAAATTATACMCCAAAGAGYAGTAGGCAGKATTGTGATGGAGTGGTGTGTGTTTCCTTTCAACCCAGATAGCAGGGAGAGATTGACTCCAGTGTTGTAAACCTGACAAAGGGTTAGAGTGTTTAGGGTGAATTATTAATTTCCAGAGCTAGGACATAAGGGCCAGMCGATTAAGGAAATTTGAGAAGATATATTTGTTTGGCCGAAATTAAGTATTATCTCTCTATCTCTTGCAGTTCAGGAGCGTGAGTAGACGCGGCAAGTATTTCTTTGTGTTCCAGGTAACATTGCTAGCAAGAAAAGCTGATTGGATTGAACGTGAGACATCGTTAGTAAACCCCCCTTCCCAAATTGAAGGGGACCTTTCTGTGCTTGAAGKGAACATTCTTGTACAAGAACTGCTAGCTTTGCATTAGAAGCTAAGCTAACAAACGGAGAGAAGCCATTCGCATCAGTCCTATAATGGCCGAAGATGTCGTATGCRTTTCCCAAAAGACCTTATAGCGAGAGCGTTCACTTGGTGTGTCGTTGGAGCGTGTGTCGATACTGATAGGAAGAAAGTCAGCACTGCTCTCAGATCAGCTTTCTCCATTTAAATCTTACTTTAATATTATAGTTATTCAACAATACTGAGGACTGATCAGCTCTTAGAGAGATACAGTAGGATTACCTACAGGGCTGGAAATATTGAGGCGGCTTATTCTAATGCTAACCCTATAATAATGCATTAAATCACAGATTTGGCACGTCATTGCACATCATTAAATATATTGCGCCAAAAGATTAAAGACCGTAKCCTCGGGTGGGAGGGATGTTCTGGGTTTATTTTTTATTTTAATGGTGGAATTAGTTAGCATAGCATCTAACGTTGCTTGCTAGGTCTGTGCATGTATTATGAATGCACCTGATATTTTACGGATAATTATGTCTTTATGTTGGACGTGCGCTGACAATCAAATTATTCGTCATATTATTTATTCTGCATAAAACTTGAGCATATAATAAATTAATTTTAAAAAGACATTACCCTACAATTAGCTAAATATAATTGATTGAACATGAAATTGATTGAAATGCATAGGCCTATGTAGCAGGGTTGGGGTCAGTAATGTTTAACTTCCAGTCAAATCAGAAAGTGAACCAAATTCCAATTCCAAATGTTCCTAATTGAAAAGTACTGAAGAGAATTGGAATGGGAATTTCATTGTACTTCCTCAATTGACTGGAATTGACCCCAACTCTGCTATGTAGCCTAGGCCTATGCTGTATTTATATTTTAATGCATTCATCTCRGGTTTTCATTTGAATCATATTTTTATGGTTATTTTGTCTGTAACATTGGAGCCTTTGTATTTGTAATCAACTTTATTCTGAAGTTATCGCCGGTCACAAAGACAGATAAACAYGTTGATTCTATGTTTAGAAGATTCTGTGTATAAAGTGACCCAGAAGGGGAGAACAAGCATTTAACGACGCACTTGGCAGTTCTACTGGTGGTCTGAGGCAGTCGGTAAATAACAAGCATTTCAAGTGCAATTTTAGTAAGAATGGTTTTGGGAAACAGCTTGGATATTTAACAAAGCTCGTTTGAARGTTTTAACAATTTACTTAGCCTTATAGCAACAAAAAGTGTTCCGCTATCTTTAAGAGGCAAATGTGTAGTACCACATACAGTACCAGTCAACAGTTTGGACACACCGACTAWTACCAGGGTTTTTCTTTATTTTATTATTTTCTACATTTTAGAATAATAATGAAGACATCAAAACCATTAAATAACACATACTGTATGGAATCATGTAGTAACAAAAAAGTTACAAAAAGTGTTAAACAAATCAAAATATATTTTATATTTGAGATTCTTCAAAGTAGCCACCCTTTGCCTTGATGACAGCTTTGCAAACTCTTGGCATTCCGTCAACCAGCTTCATCAGGTGAAGGCGGTGCTCACTGGATCCATCTCCCTCTGTTCTCTCTTCCTCTTCGTCACACTGGTGCACAGCAACTGAGACTGGCTGGGAGCCCAACAAAGAGGGTCTTTAACACACACACAGGGCCTTTCAACCAGACTGCGCCTGTACAGATACATTTTGTGTCGCTCAGAAAGATGAGCATTTGTGATTTCAGACTTTTTTGTTATGATACTTATTTTTGCATTTCAATTAACATGTGTGCCTTCTTAAAAGTTCATTWGGGGAATTTCYTTCCTTCTTAATGCGCTTGAGCCAATCAGTTGTGTTGTGACAAGGTAGGGGTGGTATACAGATGATAGCCCTATTTGGTAAAAGACCAAGTCCATATTATGGCAAGAACAGCTCAAATAAGCAAAGAGAAATGACAGTCCATCATTACTTTAAGTCATGAAGGTCAGTCAATATGGAAAATTCAAGAACTTTGAAAGTTTCTTCAAGTGCAGTCACAAAAACCATCAAACGCTATGAAAGTGGCTCTCATGAGGACCGCCACAGGAAAGGAAGACCCAGAGTTACCTCTGCTGCAGATAAGTTCACTAGAGTTACCAGCCTCAGATATCGCAACCAACATAAATGCTTCAGAGTTCATGTAACAGACACATCTCAACATCAATTGTTCAGAGGAGACTGCATGAATCAGGCCTTCATGGTCGAATTACTGCAAAGAGGACACCAATAAGAGGAAGAGACTTGCTTGGGCCAAGAAACACTAGCAATGGACATTAGAACGGTGGAAATCTGTCCTTTGGTCGGATGAGTCCAAATTTGAGATGTTTGGTTTCAACCGCCGTGTCTTTGTGAGACGCAGAGTAGGTGAAAGGATGATCTCCGCATGTGTGGTTCCCACCGTGAAGCATGGAGAAGGAGGTGTGATGGTGTGGGGGTGCTTTGCTGGTGACACTGTCTAGAATTCAAGGCACACTTAACCAGCATGGCTACCACAGCATTCTGCAGCGATACGCCATCCCATCTGGTTTACGCTTAGTTGGACTATAATTTTGCTTTCATCAGCACAATGACCCAGCACACCTCCAGGCTGTGTAAGGGCTATTTAAACAAGAAGGAGAGTGATGGAGTGCGGCATCAGATGACCTGGCCTCCACAATCACCCAACCAAAACACAATTAAGATGTTTTGGGATGAGTTGGACCGCAGAGTGAAGGAAAAGTAGCCAGCATGTGTGGGAACTCCTTCAAGACATACAGTTGAAGTCAGAAGTTAACATACACTTAACTMGTTTTTCAACCACTCCACAAATTTCTTGTTAACAAACTATAGTTTGGCAAGTCGGTTAGGACATCTACTTTGTGCATGACACAAAATCATTTTTGTGATAATTGTTTACAGACAGATTATTTCACTTATAATTCACTGTATCACAATTCCAGTGGGTCAGAAGTTTACATACACTAAATTGACTGTGCCTTTAAACAGCTTGGAAAATTACAGAARATTACGTCATGGCTTTAGAAGCTTCTGACAAGCTAATTGATATCATTTGAGTTAATTGGAGGTGTACCTGTGGATGTGTTTCAAGGCCTACCTTCAAACTCACTGCCTCTTTGCCTGACATCATGGGTAAATCTAAAGAAATCAGGCAAAAATTTGTAGACCTCCGCAAGTCTGATTTATCCTTGGGAGCAATTTCCAAACACCTGAATGTACCACGTTCATCTGTACAAACAATAGTATGCAAGTATAAACACCATGGGACCACGCAGCCGTCATAACGCTCAGGAAGGAGACGCGTTCTGTCTCCTAGAGATGAACGTACTTTGGTGCGAAAAGTGCAAATCAATCCCAGAACAACAGCAAAGGACCTTGTGAAGATGCTGGAGGAAACGGGTACAAAAGTATCTATATCCACAGTAAAATGAGTCCGATATCGACATAACCTGTAAGGCCACTCAGCAAGGAAGAAGCCACTGCTCCAAAACCGCCATAAAAAAAGCCAGACTACGGTTTGCAACTGCACATGGGAACAAAGATCGTACATTTTGGAGAAATGTCCTCTTGGCTGATGGAATAAAATAGAACTGCTTGGCCATAATGACCATCATTATGTTTGGAGGAAAAAGGGGGATGCTTGCAAGCCGAAGAACACCATCCCAACCGTGAAGCACGGGGTGGCAGCTTCATGTTGTGGGGGTACTTTGCTGCAGGAGGGACTGGTGCACTTCGCAAAATATATGGCATCATGAGGAGGAAAATGATGTGGATATATTGAAGCAACTTCTCAAGACATCAGTCAGGAAGTTAAAGCTTGGTTGCAAATGGGTCTTCCAAATGAACAATGACCCCAAGCATACTTCCAAAGTTGTGGCAAAATGGCTTAAGTACAACAAAGTCAAGGTATTGGAGTGGCCATCACAAAGCCCTGACCTCAATCCTATAGACAATTTGTGGGAAGAACTGAAAAAGCGTGTGCGAGCAAGGAGGCCTACAAACCTGACTCAGTTACACCAGCTCTGTCAGGAGGAATGGGCCAAAATTCACCCTACTTATTGTGGGAAGCTTGTGGAAGGCTACCTGAAATGTTTGACCCAAGTTAAACAATTTAAGGCAATGCTACCAAATACTAATTGAGTGTAYGTAAACTTCTGACCCATTGGGAATGTGATGAAAGAAAKAAATGCTGAAATACATTATTCTCGCTACTATTATTCTGACAATTCACTTCTTCAAATAAATTGGTGATCCTACCTGACCTAAGACAGGGAATTTTTACTMKGATTAAATGTCAGGAATTGTGAAAAACTGAGTCTAAATGTATTTTGCTAAGGTGTATGTAAACTTCCGACTTCAACTGTACATACAGGTATCATATCTTCTCAATGTCATACCTGCACAGATAATGTATTTTCAAAAGCTAATTGATATGCAAGGAAATAAGAAAAGAAAATACAATTTATTGTCTTGAAACTATCTAAGCCTATAAATACACTGAGTTTACAAAACATTCGGAACACGTTTATATTGAGTTGCACCCCGCTTTGCCCTCAGAACCGCCTCAATTCGTCAGACCATGGACTACAAGGTGTCGAAAGGACCATTCTTGATACACACGGGAAACTGTTGTGCATTTAAAAAAGCTGCAGCTTTGCCATTTTTGAAAAGGCACTGAAATCTTTTGTCACCCTCCAAATGGCACACCTACATGATCCATGTCTCAATTGTCTCAAGGCTTAAAAATAATTTTCTGACCTGTTTCCTCCCCTTTATCTACACTGATTGAAATGGATTTAACAGGTGACATCAATAAGGGATTATAGCGTTCACCTAGATTCACCTGGTCAGTCTATGGCGTGGAAGAACAGGTGTTCCTAATGTCTTGTATACTCAGTGTATAGCTCACTATGGGATGATCATAAATAAATAAATTGTCCCTCCTTAGAAAAAGTCAATATAGCAAGTTTCAGTTTGATAGGGTGTGTCAGAACACATGACGTGCCTGGTTCCACAAGAATGTGTCTGTCTGTAAACAATTCCATTATGGCTTGAGGTTGGGTTTTCATAAAGCAATGACAATGATTTACCCAAGCATTAGGTAAGGGTGWTCACTCTGCAACAAGGTTAAACCCTTCTCAGTGTTAATGGAGAAGGTTGCTGAAATAGTTCATTAGTGAAGCCTTGATACAAAGTTGCCCATAGCTTTCATTACRCTGGGAAACAGACTGGATAAGTAATTCATTTCCTACTTCTCCTTAGATTYTAAAATCTTGACATTATTGACAAAACGTCTGTGCCCATAGTGCCCACCCCACAGCATATTTCCCCTGGACAATGGCGTTGCACTGCAAATCATTAACAGCACTCTTATTGACAAAGGACCTTTCACTGTTTACATTATTACATCATTCATTGCCAGTTCGGGCCAAACACTTTGGTATATGTGTTGGAACTCAGTGGCTGCATGTCTCCTCATTAGATTAGCTGTTTTAAATTGAGATAATTTTTKGGGACATGTAAAGAATATATGCCATACTTTCACCTTTCATCAGTCAATGTGTTTTTCCTCTTTCCTCAAAGTAGATTAACCGGTTTGGCACCTTTTTTTATTTACATTCACAGGTGTGTGAAGACTGAAAACAAAACTCCTTTTTCTCCTCATTTGTATCTTTGGRACTCTTTTGGAATTACTGCTTTAAAAAAAAAGTTTTAAACGGACATAAACTTCATGTCATGATGAAGTCCCCAAAGGATTTATTGGAGTTTCTGGACCTGAGTCATCTGTCCACAGATGAGGAATTGGCAATCCGGCAGGTGCTTCAGCGAGATGACAACCTCAGGAAGCGAGAGACTGGACGTATACGGTAATTCATTTATGGCCTTGGTGGCAATAAATGTCTTGATATTGTTGGGTCGCTATTGTTGTATCACTAGCCACTTTAAACAATGCCACTTAATATAATGTTTATATAGCCTACATTACTCATCTCATATGTATATACTGTACTCGATACCATCTACTGCATCTTGCCTATGCCATTCCGTACCATCACTCATTCACATATCTTTATGTACATATTCTTCATCCCTTTACACTTGTGTGTATAAGGTAGCTGTTGTGAAATTGTTAGGTTAGATTACTCTTTGGTTATTACTGCATTGTCGGAACTAGAAGCACAAGCATTTCGCTACACTCGCATTAACATCTGCTAACCATGTGTATGTGACAATAAAATTTGATTTGATTTGATTCGAATACATGCTGAGAATGAACATTCCCTATTTCATGATAGTTAATGTTGTGCTCGGGCACTGATGTTCGGCGATTAGGCCTGGCTCGCAGTCGGCATTCCAATTCATCCCAAAGGTGTTCGATGGGGTTGAAGTCAGGGCTCTGCAGGCCAGTCAAGTTCTTCCACATCTACTGTATCTCGACAAACCATTTCTGTATGGACCTCGCTTTGTGCACGGGGGCATTGTCATGCCGAAGCAGGAAAGGGCCTTCGCTTAACTGTTTCCACAAAGTTCGAAGCACAGAATCGTCATTGTATGCTGTAGCTATAAGATTTCCCTTCACTGGAACTAAGGGGCCTAGCCCGAACCATAAAAAACAGCCCCAGACCAGGTAGTGTTCTCCTGGCATCCTCCAAACCCAGATTAGTCGGTCGGACTTCCAGATGGTTAAGCGTGATTCATCACTCCAGAGAACGTGTTTCCAGTGCTCCAGAGTCCAATGGCGGTAAGCTTTACACCACTACAGCTGACTCTTGGCATTGCGCATGGGGATCTTAGGCTGCTCGGCCATGGAAACCCATGTCATGAAGCTCCCGACGAACAGTTCTGGTGCTGATGTTGCATCCAGAGGAAGTATGCATTCAAATATAAATACAGCCTAGGCTACATAGCAGAGTTGGGGTCAATTCCATTTCAATTCCAGTCAGTTGAGGAAGTACAATGAAATTCCAATTCCCATTCCAATTCTCTTCAGTGAGTGTTGCAACCGAGGACAGACAATTTTTACGCGCTATGCGCTTCAGCACTTGGCCGTCCCATTCTGTGAGCTTGTGTGGCCTACCACTTCGTGGCTGAGCCATTGTTGCTCCTAGACGTTTCCACTTCACAATAACAGCATTTACAATTTACAATTGACTTGTTGGAAAGGTGGAYGCTGAAAGTCACTGAGCTCTTCAGTATGAGACATTCTACTGCCAATGTTTGTCTATGGAAATTGCATGGCTGTGTGTTCGATTTTATACACCTGTCAGCAATGGGTGTGGCTGCATTAGCCAAATGCACTAATTTAAAGTGGTGTCCACATACCTTTGTATACACAGTGTATTCGGAAAGCATTCAGACCCATTGACTTTTTCCACATTTTGTTACTTTACATCCTTATTCTAAAATGTATTAAACAGTTTTTCCCCCCATCTCAATCTACACACAATGCCCCGTCATGACAAAGCGAAAATATTTTGTATTAGTTTTTTTTTGCAAATGTATAAAAAATATAACTGAAATATCACATTTACATAAGTATTCAGACCCTTTACTCAGTACTTGTTGAAGCAGATTTGGCTGGTGCACTTCACAAAATATATGGCATCATGAGGCAGGAAATGTATGTGGATATATTGAAGCAACTTCTCAAGACATCAGTCAGGGAGTTAAAGCTTGGTTGCAAATGGGTCTTCCAAATGAACATTGACCCCAAGCATACTTCCAAAGTTGTGGCAAAATGGCTGAAGGACAACAAAGTCAAGGTATTGGAGTAGCCATCACAAAGCCCTGACCTCAATCCCATAGARAATTGTGGGCAGAACTGAAAAAGCGTGTGCGAGCAAGGAGGCCTACAAACCTGACTCAGTTACATCAGCTCTGTCAGGAGGAATGGATCAAAATTAACCCAACTTATTGTGGGAAGCTTGTATAAGGCTACCCGGAACGTTTGACCGAAGTTAAACAATTTAAAGGCAATGCTACCAAATACTAATTGAGTGTATGTAAACTTTTGACCCACTGGGAATGTGATGAAAGAAATAAAAGCTGAAATACATCGTTCTCTCTGCTATTATTCTGACATTTCACATTCTTAAAATAAWGTGGTGATCCTAACTGACCTAAAACAGGGAATTTTTACTAGGATTAAATGTCTGGAATTGTGAAAATCTGAGTTTAAATGTATTTGGCTAAGGTGTATGTGATTTGGAAAGGTGTGTGCCTTTCCAAATCATGTTAAATCAATTGRATTTACCACAGGTGGACTCAAATCAAGTTGCAGAAACATCTAAAGGATGATCAATGGAAACAGCATGTACCTGAGCTCAGTTTCATAGCAAAGGGTCTGAATCCTTATGTAAATAATGTATTTATGTTTATAAAACTTTTTTATTTGCAATTTCTTTTTAAAAGCTGTTGTTTTTGCTTTGTCATTATGGGGTATTGTGTGTAGATTGATGAGAATTATATAGATTTTTAATACATTTTAGAATAGATTTGTAACGTAACAAAACGTGGAAAAAGTCAAGGGGTCTGAATAATTTACRAATGCACTGTGTAGTGTATCTCAATGCAGTTAAATACATATTTGGATTTATATTTAAYAAAAATAAAAACACAACATGTAAAGTGTTGGTCCCATGTTTCATGAGCTGAAATTAGGTTGCAGAAATGTTCCATACTCACACATTTGTTTACCTCCTTCTTACTGAGCACTTATCCTTTGCCAAKATAATCCATCCACCTGACAGGTGTGGCATATCAAGAAGCTGATTAAACAGCACGATCATTACACAGGTGCACCTTGTGCTGAGGACAATAAAAGGCCAGTTTTGTCACACAACACAATGCCACAGATGTCTCAAGTTTTGAGTGAGCATGCAAATAGCAATGCTGACTGCAGGAATGTCAACCAGAGTTGATGCCAGATAATGTAATGTTAGTTTCTCTACCATAAGCCTCCAACGTCGTTTTAGATAATTTGGCCAACAGGCCTCACAACCGCAGACCACGTGTAACCACACCAGCCCAGGACTCCCACATCCAGTTTCTTCATCTGAGACTAGCCACCCGGACAGCTGATGAAACTGAGGAGTATTTYTGTCTGTAATAAAGCCCTTTTGTGGTGAAAAACACACTCTGATTGGCTGAGCCTGRCTCCCCARTGGGGAGCCATTGCTGCKCCCATGCCCAGGCATGTGAAATCCGTAGATTAGGTCCTAAAGAATTGATTTCAATTGACTGATTTCCTTATATGAACTGTAACTCAGTAAAATTGTTGAAATTGTTGCATGTTGTGTTTATATTTTTGTTCAGTATAGATTACTTGAAATTAGTACTSTTCATCTGTTATATTTAGCCCTTCAGCCCAAATTTAAGAGCTGATTTGAACATCTACACCTTTGAGAAGATTTACAATGCAGTAGATTCATGTTAATAGAGACCAACATTTTTGTTGGAATATTTACCAAAATAATCAGGCTTTTCATTTACTACTTTTCCATCTGCTTTATTGTCTATTGGTGGCAGTCGTCTGCAAATCTCCATTCCTGACCCTAAAAAGCTCAAGATTATGACCGGGGAGTGGTTTGAAGAGCTCCGGACTCATCGCTATGGACGACAGTCAGACGTAACAGAAGTTCTCAGGTCTTCAATGAGGAGAAAGAAGACAACAGGTATAGATTTTGTACTGATTACCATGAATCAGTTAAATAACTACACTCTCAATCAATGAAAGAATAATTCATATTTTCCATATTCTGACTTTAACCCCTTTTTCAGTCATCTCCCACTGTCACTCCTCAGAGAGAAGGATAAAGACTGTAGTTACATTATTCATACAGAGGGATGGGCTGACCGAAGATAAATAATCTGAGTGATCATTGTCTGCTTCTTAGCCTTTAGGACTAGTACTTTCAGCGATGTCGGACAAACAGAAAACAAAGAAGGAGAAAAGGAGAATAAGGACCCTCAAACCAAGACTTCTGAGATGTAAGTTTATTCTAAGAGTAGCCTACAATATCAAGATTTCTGGTCACACGGGGAATACAAACATACACATTGCAGAGGCTTAAGCATTGAACAGTGAATTGCTGTCTCCTAATAGAAGATACATGTGTTACAAGAGCAAACTTCTGGCAATAAAAGCTTCAGAAGACTTCTGTGCTGGTATTACATAATTATGCTTCATGGCTTGGTTTTTCTATGCCAGAGAATAACTTTTACTGTTACTGCAAGGTGTTTTCAAATCAAATCAAATTATATTTGTCACATGCGCCGAATACAACATGTGTAGACCTTACTGTGAAATCCTTACTTACAAGCCCTTAAACCAACAGCAGTTTTAAGAAAATAGAGTTAAGAAAATATTTATTAAATAAACTAAAGTAAAAAATAAAAAAGTAACATAATAAAATAACAATAATGAGGCTATATACAGGGGGTACCGGTTCCGAGTAAATGTGCGGGGGGGGGGTACAGGCTAGTCGAGGTAATTTGTACATGTAGGTAGGGGTAAAGGGACTATGCATAGATAATAGCGTTGTAAAAACAGCGTTGAGTAGCAGCGTTGTAAAAACAAGAGGGGGGGTGTCAACGCAAATAGCTCGGATGGCCATTAGATTTATTTTACTCAATGATTCGTTTTAGCTTAGAAAGCAAGGAAWTACTGTATAATAGTAATAGTAGTACAACTCTATTACTGTATCTACGCATGCAACTCACTAATTAAATCACTTGGCTTATCAACAATTGCATGAAGCTTTGAAAATTGATATTCAAGAAATACCTATTTGTCATTCAAACATTTTAATTTTGCCAAAGATAAAAAAAATTTTTAAAGAGTTCTACACCTTTCATTCTTGCACTGACATTTGAAGTACTGCATATKCACATTAAGTACTTATATTCTTATTGTTTGAGTACAACTACTTGCAATCTTTCTTTTCCACTCATAGCCAGAAACCAGACACAAGTTTCCTCAACCCATCTTTTCGTGAAAAGGTTTGTTTTATTGCATTATTATTTGAGACAAAACTTTCTTTCACTTTAATCAAAGAGTTGATACATAATAACACAATTGTTATCCTCAGGCTAACCAGGAACTTAGCAATGAGGAAAGCACTGTGGATACTGGTGAGTATGAAATATTTAGCAGCTGTGGAAGGATCCACCGAACCCTATCCCGGCAGGCCAACCGTAAACTAAACCTGAACTTTTCCTTTATTACAGACAACACCGCTGTTGATATTCCTGAATGGAAACATCCACTCTACAGGTCTCATGAGGTGCCTGCTAGTGAGGAAAAATGTAGCAACCCATTTACATCTCAAAATCAAGTGATGCCATACTCTAGCACAACTGACACTGTCCACCAATCACCAGACAGGAAACCTGGACAAGAAAACAAGACAGAATCTGCTTATATTGCCAATGCCATTCTTGAGTCTCAGCTCGGTCCTATCAACGTATCTAGTCCCGACCCTCAAACCAAACCAACAACCAAATCCCTGGACACTATTGTGAATCTGAAGTCTAGCAGAAAGCTGGTGTTTCCCCCTGAAATAAAGGATGATCCAGAGAAGAACAGCTCTGTAATGTATGTAGACCCCTATGTATGGACACAACCAGAGTTGAAAAGTAGCGTCATAGAGGCCGAGCCAAAAGACATAGAGATGGCCATAGGAGCAACTAAAACAATAGTGATATTGCCTAGGGTTGACGCACATAACAGGTCAGAGGATATCACCCTTGGTTTTGATGCTGAGCATTCAGGGCATGAGTCTCTCACTACTCCGTCTTTTGAGATCTGGGCACAGRGCAGCCACATAAGGCCAAAGCCAAAAGAGGTCAACTTTACCTTTGGAAAGACAAACACCACAGGGACTCCACCTAGTGGTGACACTCTGACCCGATCAGAAGATAAGTTCAACAACAGGAGACCTGATGATGAAGTTTCAGAACATGAGGGGCCTCATAGCATGCAATCTTCCGAGGTCAAGTATGAGAAGGAGAAATGTCAGCTTGAATATGATGATATGCTGGAGCTGGAATATGTTAGGCTAAACCAAGATGTTTCAACAGAGAGCCAAGAACTTCAAACAGACCAAAGCCACAGTGAAATGCCATCACTTGAGGATGCATTCTCTCTCCAGAGAAATGACCCGTTGCCTACCATTGAGTCCTTCAAATGTATAGAGAAACCTCAGTACTTGCTCCCCGAGGGACCACAGGACATACTCACCATAGACAAACATGTTCCTGTTGATGAATCATCTATCTTCAAAGAGGCCAGACCCAAAAAGGACCTAGTTTGTTCAGAAGAGTCTCTACCATTTGCTGTTCATTTTCTAGGTGAAGTCGTCATTTCTAGCCATCTGCATACATCAAAGGAAGACGAAGAGAAGGAAGTGTCCACGTTTAGAAATGATCTCTCAGAGACTGCAATTGTTGGTGGCATGAAACATGTAACAAAGATGGACCATAGGGTTTCTCCAAGAGATTTTGATGAAGAAAAGAAACAAGAACAGATGGATGTAAAGAAGTCTACTGAATCTCTAAGCAGAGCAGTGGATGGGCAGACATGTGTTACTTTAGATGGAAAGGAGGCAGATATATTTAAGGAAAGGAATACTTTGAAGTCCAAGCTGTCTCCAAATGGAGACTTTCAAAAAGTGAATCAGAAGACTGGAAAATGTCTCATTCCCGCAATAGTGGTCAATTCCTCTGAATCCCCAGTGACAGATGACACTGAAGGTAAGAGGTCCCTCTATTTTGCAGTTTAAACTTTGGTGTGGAGCTCTCTATTATTTTTCAGTTTCACATGCCACAACATGTTGCGACGCTTTCGTTAGCAGAACTAACATGATAAAATTCCATCCTGATCTCGTGATTTCAAATCTTTTGCCTTCATAACCGTGTTTGTGCTTGCTGTTGTTAGAAAAGAGGTTCAGAATGAAAGTACTTTACAGTGTTTCCTCGTTTGCAACACAGCTTCAAGCTATGACATTTGAGGAATATCATGACACACCTTTGACTTATAAAAATATATACACTGCTCAAAAAAATAAAGGGAACACTTAAACAACACAATGTAACTCCAAGTCAATCACACTTCTGTGAAATCAAACTGTCCACTTAGGAAGCAACACTGATTGACAATAAATTTCACATGCTGTTGTGCAAATGGAATAGACAAAAGGTGGAAATTATAGGCTTGTAAGTCGCTCTGGATAAGAGCGTCTGCTAAATGACTTAAATGTAAATAAATGTAAATAGGCAATTAGCAAGACACCCCCAATAAAGGAGTGGTTCTGCAGGTGGTGACCACAGGCCACTTCTCAGTTCCTATGCTTCCTGGCTGATGTTTTGGTCACTTTTGAATGCTGGCGGTGCTTTCACTCTAGTGGTAGCATGAGACGGAGTCTACAACCCACACAAGTGGCTCAGGTAGTGCAGCTCATCCAGGATGGCACATCAATGCGAGCTGTGGCAAGAAGGTTTGCTGTGTCTGTCAGCGTAGTGTCCAGAGCATGGAGGCGCTACCAGGAGACAGGCCAGTACATCAGGAGACGTGGAAGAGGCCGTAGGAGGGCAACAACCCAGCAGCAGGACCGCTACCTCCGCCTTTGTGCAAGGAGGTGCACTGCCAGAGCCCTGCAAAATGACCTCCAGCAGGCCACAAATGTGCATGTGTCTGCTCAAACGGTCAGAAACAGACTCCATGAGGGTGGTATGAGGGCCCGACGTCCACAGGTGGGGGTTGTGCTTACAGCCCAACACCGTGCAGTACGTTTGGCTTTTGCCAGAGAACACCAAGATTGGCAAATTCGCCACTGGCGCCCTGTGCTCTTCACAGATGAAAGCAGGTTCACACTGACCACATGTGACAGACGTGACAGAGTCTGGAGACGCCGTGGAGAACGTTCTGCTGCCTGCAACATCCTCCAGCATGACCGGTTTGGCGGTGGGTCAGTCATGGTGTGGGGTGGCATTTCTTTGGGGGGCCGCACAGCCCTCCATGTGCTCGCCAGAGGTAGCCTGACTGCCATTAGGTACCGAGATGAGATCCTCAGACCCCTTGTGAGACCATATGCTGGTGCGGTTGGCCCTGGGTTCCTCCTAATGCAAGACAATGCTATACCTCATGTGGCTGGAGTGTGTCAGCAGTTCCTGCAAGAGGAAGGCATTGATGCTATGGACTGGCCCGCCCGTTCCTCAGACCTGAATCCAATTGAGCACATCTGGGACATCATGTCTCGCTCCATCCACCAACGCCACGTTGCACCACAGACTGTCCAGGAGTTGGCGGATGCTTTAGTCCAGGTCTGGGAGGAGATCCCTCAGGAGACCATCCGCCACCTCATCAGGAGCATGCCCAGGCGTTGTAGGGAGGTCATACAGGCACGTGGAGGCCACACACACTACTGAGCCTCATTTTGACTTGTTTTAAGGACATTACATCAAAGTTCGATCAGCCTGGTTTTCCACTTTAATTTTGAGTGTGACTCCAAATCCAGACCTCCATGGGTTGATAAATTTGATTTCCATTGATCATTTTTGTGTGATTTTGTTGTCAGCACATTCAACTATGTAAAGAAAAAAGTATTTAATAAGAATATTTCATTCATTCAGATCTAGGATGTGTTATTTTAGTGTTCCCTTTATTTTTTTATGCAGTGTATATACATACAGTCCCAGTCAAAAGTTTGGACACACCTACTCATTCAAGGATTTTCCTTTATTTTCTACAGTGGTTCCTCAATTAAAAGTTTTGAGATTATGCCGCGGGGAATTTGTGGTTTAGAACATTACCCCGCATGACTGCTTCATTGCTCCAGACCACCACAAGGGGGAGTTAGAGCACTGGTTATGCTTTTAGGTCCCAATGTGCTAATGTGTCTCTAACTGACAATGAATGAGCAATATAAACCAAATAGAAACGGATAATTGTGCAATGAACTGAATGATGAGGATGAAGAAGGTTATTGTAAGAGAAACGAAAATGTTCAATTATATTCCAGTTAGTTCTTTGTGGTTATCCTGACCCGGATGCCATGGGTACAGTATTATAGTCTCTAAAATGAGCAATATTCCCACCGTCTCTTGCGGATGTCATTATCCTTTCATAATGCATCCTTATTTACAAAGCGAATATTATTATTAGATATACTCACAGACCAGATTTGCCCTAACAAAAAATGACCCTTAGATATTAATTTATAATCCTCCAATCCTTTAAATTTAATTATTGGTGGTGAGACATATAGATTGCAAAATAGTTGGGAAGTGATTCCATGGCATGGAATTGACATGCAATTTTCTGTTCCTCCTGAAAGCCCTAACAGACAAATGCATTCTCTTCGTCTCCCACACGCACTTTAAACATTTGGATAATAAAGCATTTAAAGGCTGACATTTAGAATCTTCCAATCCTCTAAATGTAATTATTGGCGGAGAGTCACGTCATTGGCAGAGATTCAGGCGGAGAATGACCTGTTTAAATTATTTGAGCAAAAAATATTCAATTTTATTTGGAATGGCAATGATACTTATCACTTAACTAAATTGTTGGGAAGAGATTTTTAACTCCAAAACTCATGCACCTGCGAAATGTCAGATTAAGCATATACTGTACAGGATTCCTTGATAAAAATACAAAATTAATGGAAGAGGCAAGTGGAAGGGGGAAAAATGTTTTCGAACACTTTTTTTTTCACAAGGGCTATTAGCAGGACAATAGACACGACGTGGTCCCAAAAACACCTCTCTGACATAGGGTCCAGCATATCTCCTAATAATGTATTTGAATTTCTCTGTTTAAGTAGTATTTTGATACTTTGTGCAATGCAATTGATCAGCATGAAAAACTTTGTGGATGGGGCCTCCCAAGTGGCTCAGCGGTCTAAGACACTGCATCGCAGTGCAAACTGCGTTGCTACAGATGCTGGTTCTATACCCGTGCTGGCCGTGACCGGGAGACCCATGAGGCGACGTACCCAGCGTTGTCCATGTTAGGGGAGGGTTTGGCCGGCCGGGATGTCCTTGTCCAAAAAATAGGCACGGTGGGCTTTTGGTTTCTCTCCCTCTAAAAACAAAAATACATTTTTCTAAATAACAAACTGGCTTTATTTGCAATTTAGTAAGAATGTCTCACCCCATGTTCAAGAATAGCCTTTTTYCCTTTATTCCGATTAAATCGCTCACTTTCGGTTATTTGAAAACGAAATAATCTCCAAAATATTGTTATCTTCTTTAATCCACCAGAAAAATAATACAACAAATATTGTGGTTAAACTCAAATATATTAATTGATTAAAAAAAACGTTATCAATTGGAACTTTCAACAAGTGGAAGGGGGGAAAAGTATTATTATTATTAACTCTGCATTATAATTATATAAAAGCCCCTTAGATATTCTGTGTTTTTATTTACAGTAGTGATGGACAGCTGGAGGCATTTTGTTTTTCACCAGCGTAGCAGGTTGTGAATTCTGCAAACAACGTTTCTAGGATGGGCTATTAGCAGGACAATAGACTCTTCAACCTTTACAAAAGGATAGTCTAATAGCTCGGCTACTGTAGGTGTGAACCCCCCCCCCCCCCCCCAATTTACAACAAATCATTTGTATCAACCTCTCCACATCTACCTACACACATGGTTAATGTTCTGAAAAAAAGATATATATTGGTCATATTGGTCATGGCTCCCGAGTGGCGCTGCGCACATTTGGCCCAGCGTCATCTGGGTTTTGCAGGGGTAGGCATCATTGTAAATAAGAATTTGTTCTTAACTGACTTGCCTAGTTAAATAAAGGTTCAATTTAAATTGTAGAAAACATCTGTCGGCAAAATTATTTGTCCCCCCAAAATAATTATGAAAATTGTTTTCATAAAAAATCTAATGAAATTAAAAATACTCCCAAATGCAATGTCCCGAGAAGGAAGTCACCATACCTAAATAATAAAAAAGTTACACTTTAACTTCATTCATGATGAGAGAGAATGCAGTAGACAGTCAACTAACAACGCAGGCAGCGGACCATTTTGTGCTGCTGAAACGTAAAGCTGCAACCGCAGTGCGATCAATAGGAGGTGAACAGTGCCTGGTGCAGGAAAATCTAGCTTACTTGTTATGCAAGTGTTGCACACCAACAGATGGAGAAAACCTACACCAGTCGAGCAATTCAATAATCAATAATCTTCATTTTAATTTGACTTTAAAAACAACAAGAGGGCTTAATTTGAGTCTATTTCCTTGGAGCCTAGACCTATATAAAATAACTTAACTGGCTGAGGTAGGCTATGAGGCTTAACAGCCTAATAGAAGGTGGATTTTTTTATTAGGCCTACTTACAATTGCAACTCGTCAAAAATGTAGTATCCTACATAAAACAATAATTTAAAGAAAAAAAGTATGTCTGTGTCGGGATAGCCAGCTCTCTAACGACAGAACAAACAGAACATACTGTCAGCTTGACATTTAAATATCCCTGGATAAGCTCTCACAATAATATTAGTATTTACTAAATACAGTCAGTATTTACTAAATACAGGCCACTAAGTTACTTATTCAATGAGAAAAGTTGCATTTCCCCTCGGACGCAATCTTGTGGATATTTGGTTTGATGGATGGATGTGATTTTGATGTGCAGGCAGTCCTTGATTGACTTATGTGAAAGCAGGTTCCTGTCGTGAGTCTATATTGCGCTCATAGAGGAAAATGAGGACTCACAGGTGTAAGTCGATCCAAACATTGTTAGCACATAAAATGCAAGTTTCTTTATTGTGCTGTATTCCTCTGAGCATGCCACCCACAACACACACAGGGACTCGGCACTCCTGAGCGCATCCCTGATTTGGCTCGATGTCTGGAATTCAATCAGCTCAGTTTGAATTGTGGCCTCATCCAGCGAAGGTATTGTTTTCTTAGCAAGGGAGTAAAATTCTCCACCTGGGCGGACTGTGAGAGGATAACGTACAAACGCAATGAAATCCTTGGGCATGCTGTAGTCTTCAAATCTGGTGGATAAGTTGTCCCTRCTTGATGAAATCTTCCATCACCACTGTGACAGTGCTGCAGCCTGGTCCCTCAGCCTGTCGTTTCTTCAGTGTGCTGAAGTACAGTAGCCTTCCAGATGACAAGTCCAAATCGAACAACTCAAGCTTCCTAGTAAAGGCCTCAAATTTCTCCACCATGTCCACAACTGTTTCCCTCTTCCTTGTAACTGCAGATTTATCCCGTTTTGTAACGCACTTCTATGAGTAGTGGGTGCGGAGTCAGGCGCATGGAACAGAGGGTAAAGGACAATTGTTTTTTATTCCGGCGCAGGAAAACGGTCACGCCAAAACACCAGGCGCATAACAAAGACCGACCCAAAAACAGGACCCAACCAGTCCGGAGAAAAACAAGAAAATCGCACAACCACAAACACGAACAGAGGAAATAAGCCCGCACAAAAACCGGCGGGCATCACTGACTTAAATAGCCCAACTAAAACCTAAACAAGAAACAGGTGTAACCAATAAGACAAAACCAACAGAAAAGGGAGAAGGGATCGGTGGCAGCTAGTAGGCCGGTGACGACGACCGCCGAGCGCCGCCCGAACAGGAAGACAAGRCTGAGTATACCCCACAAAGTTCTCCTCCACCGCACAAGCCCGGGTGGCGCAAAACCAGATAGGATGATCACGTCTGTGACTCAACCCACTCAAGTGATGCACCCCTCCTAGGGACGGCATGGAAGAGCACTAGTAAGCCAGTCACTCAGCCCCCGTAATAGTTTCAGAGGCAAAGAATCCCAGTGGAGAAAGGGGAGCCGGCCAGGCAGTAACGGCAAGGGCAGTTTGTCGCTCCAGTGACTTGCTGTTCACCTTTGCACCCCTGGGCCAGACTACACTCAATCATAGGACCTACAGAAGAGATGAGTCTTCAGTAAAGACTTAAAGATTGAGACCGAGTCTGCATCTCTCACATGGATAGGCAGATCATTCCATAAAAATGGAGCTCTATTGGAGAAAGCCCTGCCTCCAGCTGTATAAATTCTAAGGACTATAAGGAGGCCTGCGTCTTGTGACTGTAGGTATGTATGGCAGGACCAAATCAGAGAGATAGGTAGGAGAAAACCCATGTAATGCTTTGTAGGTTAGCAGTAAAATCTTGAAATCAGCCCTAGCCTTAACAGGAAGCCAATGAAGAGAGGCTAGCACTGGAGTAATRTGATCAAATGTTTTGGTTCTAGTCAGGATTCTAGCAGCCGTGTTTAGCGCTAACTGAAGTTTATTTAGTGCTTTATCCGGTAGCCGGAGAGTAGAGCATTGCAGTAGTCTAATCTAGAAGTGACAAAAACATGGATTAGCTTTTCTGCATAATTTCTGAACAAAAAGTTAATGATTTTTGCAATGTCACAAAGATGGAAAAAAGCTATCCTTGAAATATTCTTGATTTGTTCATCAAAGGAGAGATCAGAGTCCAGAGTAACACTGAAGTCCTGCACAGTTTTATTTGAGATGACTGTACAACCATCAAGATTAGTTGTCAGATCCAACAGCAGATCTCTTTGTTTATTGGAACCTAGAACTAGCATCTCTGTTTTTTCAGAGTTTAAAAGTAAAACATTTGCCGCCGTCCACTTCCTTATGTTTGAAACACAGGCTTCCAGGGTAGGCAATTTTAGGGCATCACCATGTTTCATCGAAACGTACAGCTGTATGTCATCCGCATAGCAGTGTTAGTTGACATTGTGTTTCCGAATGACATCACCGAGAGGTAGAATATATAGTGAAAACAATAGTGGTACTAAAACGGAACCTTGAGGGATGCCGAAACAAACACATTGATTTGACAGAGGACAAACCATCCACAGAGACAGATAAGATCTAAATCTGTCAATCCTTTCCGTGTCCGGGCCGGGTGAGGTTTCCCGTGTTGAGTCAAATTAAGCCGCAGGCTCCACTCCTGGTGGTGCCCTTCCGTCAATTCCTTTAAGTTTCAGCTTTGCAACCATACTCCCCCCGGAACCCAAAGACTTTGGTTTCCCAGTGCTATGATGGGCTCTAAAACCAGACTGAAGCATTTCGTATGCATTATTTGTCTTCATGAAGGCAGTGAGTTTCCGCGTAACAGCTTTTCCAACAATTTTTTAGAGGAATGAAAGATTCAATATAGGCCAATAGTTTTTTTTTTTTTTTTCTGGGTCAAGGTTTGGCTTTTTCAAGAGAGGCTTTATTACTGCCACTTTTAGTGAGTTTGGTACACATCTGGAGGATAGGGAGCCATTTATTATGTTCAACATAGGTGGGCCAAGCACAGGCAGTAGCTCTTTCAGTAGTTTAGTTAGAATAGGGTCCAGTATACAGCTTGAAGGTTTAGAGGCCATGACTATTTTCATGAATGTGTCAAGCGAGACAGGATCGAAAATGTTGAGTGTCTCCATTGATCCTAGGTCCTGGCAGTTCTGTGTAGACTCAGGACAACTGAGGTTTGGAGAAATACGCAGATTCAAAGTGGTGTCCGTAATTTGCTTTCTAATGATCATGATCTTTTCATCAAAGAAGTTCATAAATGTATTTACATTTAAGTCATTTAGCAGACGCTCTTATCCAGAGCGACTTACAAATTGGAAAGTTCATACATATTCATCCTGGTCCCCCCGTGGGGAATGAACCCACAACCCTGGCGTTGCAAGCGCCATGCTCTACCAACTGAGCCACACGGGACCAACAGTGTATCACTGCTGAAGTGAAAGCTATCCTCTCTTGTTGAATGCTGCTTTTTAGTTCTTATGCTACATTTTGTTCTTATTCTCCTCAATTAGGTTGGAAAAATAGGATGATCGAGCAGCAGTGAGGGCTCTTCGATACTGCACGGTACAGTCTTTCCAAGCTAGTCGGAAAACTTCTAGTTTGGTGGAGTGCCATTTCCGTTCCAATTTTCGGGAAGCTTGCTTCAGGGCTCGGGTATTTTCTGTACACCAGGGAGCAAATGTCTTGTGACAAATGTTTCTAGGGATGTGACTGCATCTAGGGTATTACGCAAGGTTAAATTAAGATCCTCAGTTAGGAGGTTAACCAATTTTTGTACTCCGACTTCCTTGGGTAGRTGGAGGGAGTCTGGAAGGGTATCTAGGAATCTTTGGGTTGTTAAAGAATTTATAGCACAGCTTTTGATGATCCTTGGTTGGGGTCTGAGCAGATTATTTGTTGCGATTGCAAACGGAATTAAATGGTGGTCCGATAGTCCAGGATTATGAGGAAAAAAATTAAGATCCACAACATTTATTCCATGGGACAAAACTAGGTCCCTGTGGCAATGCGTAGGTCCGGAAACATGTTGGACAAAACGCATTAAGTCGATGATGGCTCCGAAAGCCTTTTTAAATGGGTCTGTGGTCTTTTTCATGTAAATATTAAAGTCACCAAAAATGTGAATATTATCTGCCATGATTTCAAGGTCCAATAGTAATTCAGGGAACTCACTGAGGAATGCTGTATACGGCACAGGAGGCCTGTAAACAGTAGCTATAAAAAGTGATTGAATAGGCTGCATAGATTACATGACAATTTTTTTAAACCTTTATTTAACTAGGCAAGTCAGTTAAGAAACAATTCTTATTTTCAATCACAGCCTAGGAACAGTGGGTTAACTGCCTTGCACCTTGTCAGCTCAGGGATTCAATGTTGCAACCTTTCGGTTGCTAGTTCAACACTCTAACCACTAGGCTACCTGCCGACTAGAAGCTCAAAAAAAGACGAAAATGCAGTATTACCTCCGCCTTTGCGGGATGCGCAGGGATATGGTCACTAGTGTAACCAGGAGGAGAGGCCTCACTTAACACAGTAAATTCATCAGGCTTGAGCCATGTTTCAGTTAGGCCAATCACATCAAGATTGTGGTCAGTGATTAGTTCATTGATTATGACTGCATTGGAATTGATTAAGTAACCCTATTTTGAGATGTGAGATATCGCAATCTCTTTCAATAATGACAGGAATGGAGGTCTTTATTCCAGTGAGATTGCTAAGGCGAACACCGCCATGTTTTGTTTTGCTCAACCTAGATTGAGGCACAGACTCGGTCTCGATGGGGATAGCTGAGCTGAATACACTGACTGTGCTAGTGGCAGACTCCACTAAGCTGCAGGCTGGCTAACAGCCTATCTCATTGTGAAGCTAGAGGAGTTAGAGCCCTGTCTATGTTCATAGATAAGATGAGAGCACCCCTCCAGCTAGGATGGAGTCCGTCACTCCTCAGCAGGCCAGGCTTGGTCCTTTTTATGGGTGAGTCCCAGAAAGAGGGAGGGGCAGAAAACAGTATTCAACCAGCGATTGAGTTGTGAGTGTCAGCTGTAGAGCTCATCACTTCCCCTAAGAGACAATTACTCAATGCTGACACATCTTTCTAGCTGAATTACACGCTTAAGCTATGTTGAGCCTGGTGACCTCTGGCTGTTTCATCCTAACATCGTTGGTGCCGACGTGGTAAAACAATATCCCTATACTCTCTACACTCGCCAGTTTTAGCCTTAGCCAGCACAATCTTCAGAGTAGGTTTTATGTTTGATAGCTCTGCCCCCTGGTAGACAGTGAGTGTATGGTCGCTGGATAATTATGTTTAAGTCTAATACTCGTTGCTTAAATGGGGAGAACCAGTTGAACGTTTCTGTCGGCTGAATGAGCGACACTTGTTGAGTATGCCAACAACATTTCTTTCCAGGATCCTTGAGAAAACTGTCCGGCTGCGGAGACTGTGGGGGGGGGGGAGATATACTACTATCTGTACTTACTGGTGGCACACAAGTTGTTTCATCCTTTCCTACGCTTAAATTGTCCTTGCCTAACGATTGCATCTGAAGCTGGGCTTGCAACACACCTATCCTCACCACAAGGCGATAGTTCTCCTGTATAGTATGAGTACAGTGACTGCAATTAGATGGCATAGTGTTAATGTTACTACTTAGCTTCTGCTGATGGAGGTCCTGTAGAACCATGTCCAGATAAAGCGTCCGGGGTGAAAAAGTTGAATGGGAAAAAAACGAAGACTTTGGTAAATGTATTAAAAGTAAAAACGGAAAAGTTTGGCTGATAGCCAAGTAGCAACAAACAGCACTGAGACGAGTCCGGAAGTTGAGGGCCTTGATGAAAACCTGCTCCAGACCTCAAACCGGGGTGAAGGTTCACCTTCCAACAGGTCAACGACCCTAAGCACACAGCCAAGACAACGCAGGAGTGGCTTTGGGACAAGTCTCTGAATGTCCTTGCACTGTATCTGACACTTAGAGATTCGCTATACAGTAGTATGTTTTCAATCAAGGAAGTTCACATGCCAATTGAGGTAACATGCATATCACACCAAATTACAAACGGTTGTTTTTGTCTGTGTTTTTTTTCTCTCACTCTGGCTTAGAGCACCCAGTTACGTCTCAGGAGCCCCCTTCAGTGGTTGTTACACCTATGGACACCTGGGAGGTTAGACGTCAAAATACATTTCCAACAAAACAGATGAATAAATGCATTCTTCAACTGTTTATGTACATATTCTGAATAATGGCTTTCACTTGTGGGAGTTTAGTAGTACTGACATAAACAACCAGAAAGATGGATGTTATAACTCTTTAAAACATGCACGCACACACAMTGATGCCTTTCATTCATGTGAGTTAAGTTGTCTAAATACATGAAATGTAGCACTATTGAAAAAACATTACCACATACATGCACACACCGGCTGATGGCTTTCATATGCCTTCCTTGACTTTTACTCGAACTCTAACCCTCTTCAGGATGAGGGTCTGGACTCAGATGATGACTGCAGCTCTGTCTCCAGCTATGGGTCTGACTTCTCTGCAAGAAGAGGTTATGGCTCCATTGCTTTGGGCCTCACTGGGGTAGGACCATTTTATGGACAGTTACCATAAATCTACCATTTACAACAACATACTGTAGTCGTTTTGGAAGGTATGGCTTGAATAGCAAGATATTAGCTGTCCCGTGAAATATTTGTTTTAATACTTTGTCTATTTTATTAATCTTTCTTTTTCTTTTCTYTGAACATCAAAGGTGATATTTGTGCAAAAATACAATCATACTGTATGACTTTTCAAAATACTTGACACAGCTCTTGATTTTGCAGTTCATAATTGCATCATGTTTTAAACTATTGCAATGATTACTTAAAACCCCCCAAAATGATTGCTTTATCTAGGCCACCTTTTCCCCAAAAAAATACRAAATACTGAAAGTGAGGCTTAACCCTTTTTTTCAAATGCATATACTTGATACCATTTGAAAGGAAACAGTTTGAAGTTTGTGGAAATTAATGTAGGAGAATTTAATATATTAGATCTGGTAAAAGATAACACAAAGAAAAAAACATGCATTTTTTCCCCCCTCATCCTTGAAATGCAAGAGAAAAGGTGACAATGTACTGTTCTAGGTTAGGCGCAATTTCGATTTTGGCCACTAGATGGCAGCAGTGCATCTGCAAAGTTTAGGACTAATCCAATGAACCATTGTATTTCCCCCCAAAATGTTGTATCAAGACTGCCCAAATGTGCCTAATTGGTTTATTAATACATTTTCAAGTTCATAACTGAGCACTCCCCTCAAACAATAGCATGGCATTCTTTCACTGTAATAGCTACTGTAAATTGGACAGTGCAGTTAGATTAACAAGAATTTAAGCTTTCTGTCCATGCCACATATGTCTATGTACTGGGAAATGTTCTTGTTACTTACAACCGGGGGGGAGGGGGGCATCGATCCTGTAGAGGTTAATATGGTTGTGTTTGGTAATCCTTCCATTTCCAAAATGACGCCTGAAGAACATGCTTTGTCTCCAAATGAGTAGCTTTGAAATGTCCCTCTCCTGTCCTCTTTTGTCAGCGCATTGGCAGTCTTCTGAGTGTGTACAGTGAGGCGGGGGACTTTGGGAGTGTGACTGTTCAGGGGGCAGTGGAGTTCTCGCTAAGGTACAGAAATGCAGAGGAGCTGATCGTCACAGTGGAGCAGTGTCAGGACCTTGCCTACGCCAACCCTCGCAAGCAGCGCACTGACCCGTAAACTCAACACACCACGCATGCATGCACATAGACACACAAATTCAGACCAATATTATAGTAGTTAAATCAGGTGTTTTAAAGATGCACTATGCAGAAATCGTTCTGCCATTTCCTGGTTGCTAAAATTCTAATAGTCAGCCTAATTTCAATTTATGTGACAAAACAAGCAAGTATAGTGTAGAGAATTATTGTACCATCTAATTTGCTGTGAAATATATTTTCCATAACCCAATATATTGTATTTTCAGCTGTTTGCAGCTGGTGTAGAAAACTGAACGTTTAAGACCCAAAAACGAGAAATWGTGCACATAGAACAGATGTACCGCTTCTTAGACTTGCTTTCAATGAGAATGACAGATCTCCAACTTACATTTCTATGTGAATTTGGTCGAGTCGCCCAAAAAGTTACATATTGCAGCTTTAATTGGGGTCTCCAGAACCTACAACAGGTTTAAAAAAATAAATATGAGCCAAATAATAAGTATTTAGTAGAGTATTAGATCAGTTTATGTTAAATATTTTTAAGGGGTTAGAATGGGAAGGAACCTTTAAACTATGGTCATTGCTGTGTAGCATACAAGATGACTCGTCTCCCATGGCATCAATAATATAAGTAGTTCACTATTGTACAACTTGATGTTAGATGGTTCCTCACCCTGAAAGTCGTCTATGGGCCAGGAGAAACTGTAATCCAACTGTAAGCCACAACAAACTTCAGCTAACTTTAGCCACCACAACCTAACAATCAATGGAAGTTATGGGAGACAAATCACCTTTAAGTAACATCAAACCAATTATGGAGTTGATTTTATTTCAGGTGATTTTGACATTATGTTTTTTTTACATGCTCACATGTCCCCATCACATCCATTGATTGTTAGCTTGTGGTGGCTGAMATTTGTAGTGGCTGTTTTAAAGAAAACGTACGTTTATTTTAGCCCATAGACTACTTTCAGGGTGAGGAACTATCTTACATCAAGTTGTAAAATAGTGAACTACTCCTTTAACAGTATAACTCCTGTCTCCTGTGCAGATATGTGAAAACCTACCTCCACCCTGACAAATCCCGCCATAGCAAGAAGAAGACCTCCATCAAGAAACGCACAATCAACCCAGTTTTTGGTGGAGAGACACTGAAAGTAGGTTTTACCGTGTTGTGAGTGCTTCCCGTATATTTTATGAATTAATTTAGCATGAAAATGTACTTGGGAAAGTTACGCATCTCTTAGCCTATAAAAATCAATCTTTCATGAAATCACACATGAAAGACACCAAATTAAAGCTACACATGTTGTGAATCCAGCCAACATGTCTGATTTCAAAAARGATTTACGGCGAAAKYACACCAAACGATTATGTTAGCTCAGTACATAGCCACAGAAAAACACAGCCATTTTCCCAGCAAAAGATAGTAGTCATAAAAAGCAGAAATAGAGATAAAATGAATCACTAACCTTTGATGATCTTCATCAGATGACACTCATAGGACATCATGTTACACAATACATTTATGTTTTGTTCGATAATGTGCATATTTATATCCACAAATCTCGGTTTACATTGGCACCATGTTCAGAAATGCCTCCAAAATATCCGGAGAAATTGCAGAGAGCCACGTCAAATAACAGAAATACTCATCATAAACTTTGATGAAAGATACATTTTTTTACATAGAATTAAAGATACACTTGTTCTTAATGCAACCGCTGTGTCAGATTTTTTTAAAAACTTTACGTAAAAAGCACACCACGCAATAATCTGAGACGGCGCTCGAAAATAACAACATTTCTCCGCCATGTTGGAGTCAACAGAAATACAAAATTACATCATAAATATTCCCTTACCTTTGATCATCTTCTTTAGAATGCACTCCCAGGAATCCTAGTTCCACAATAAATCGTTGTTTTGTTYGATAATGTCCATTACTTATGTCTAAGTAGCTACTTTTGCTAGCATGTTTAGTGCAAATGTCCAAACGCTCGCGCAGATGGAGGCGAACTCGGACGAAAACTTCAAAAAGTTATATAACACAGGTCGAATAAACTGGTCAAACTGGTCAGGATGTTGTTATCATATATATCCAATAACGTTCCAACCGGAGCATTCCTTCATGTCTGTAGAAGTTATGGAACGCAAGGCGATATCATGAGGAAAGCGCTTGACCAGGAACTGGCATTCTGCCAGACCACTGACTMATTCCCCTCCCATCCGGCMCCACAACACAGCATAAGCTTCATTCCACGTTCTACAGACTGTTGACATCTAGTGGAAGGCGTAGGAAGTGCAAACAGATCCATATCTTACAGGGAATTGAATCGGYGATGAGTTGAACATTGACCAGTCTCAGAATTCTCACTTCCTGTTTGGATTTTTTCTCAGGTTTTTGCCTGCCATATGAGTTCTGTTATACTCACAGACATCATTCAAACAGTTTTAGAAACTTTGGAGTGTTTTATATCCAATAGTAATAATAATATGCATATATTAGCATCTGGGACAGAGTAGGAGGCAGTTCACTATGGGCACGCAATTCATCCAAAAGTGAAAATGCTGCCCCCTATCATAAAGAAGTTAAGAACAAGTGTATCTTTAATTCTATGTAAAAAATGTATCTTTCATCAAAGTTTATGATGAGTATTTCTGTTATTTGATGTGGCTCTGCAATTTCTCCGGATATTTTGGAGGCATTTCTGAACATGGCGCCAATGTAAACTGAGAGTTTTTTATATAAATATGCACATTATCGAACAAAACATACATGTATTGTGTAACATGATGTCCTATGAGTGTCATCTGATGAAGATCATCAAAGGTTAGTGATTAATTTCATCTCTWTTTCTGCTTTTTGTGACTCCTATCTTTGGYYGGGAAAATGGCTGTGTGTTTTTTGGACTTGGCGGTGATCTAACATAATCATATGTTGTGTTTTCGCTGTAAAACATTTTTTAAATCGGACATGATGGGTAGATTAAAAATATATTTATCTTTCATTTGCTGTATTGGACTTGTTAATGTGTGAAAGTTACATATTTAAAAATAAATAAAATGAATTTTCTGCGCTGCCTTTTCAGCGGAATGTTGTCAGGGGTTCCGCTACCGGAACTTGTGTCCTAGAAAGGTTAACTAACCAACTAAATGATAACATAGGACACACACACACACTGTATAGGTTATTGATTATAAACTTAATACGATGACAACAGGTCCCTAGCAAACTTACACAATAGGACACTTGTTACACAAGATGGAGACTTAAAGAGAGAGAGAAAGAGAAGCAACACTTGCATAATTTGGGAGCTACACTCACAATAACCCTAATACCTTGCCCCGAACTGCCGCACTTTTGGGTAACAAGTAATATATGTATTTACACGTTGAAGGTCTTTGTCAGGTATCTCTATGAAAAATATAGATAAACTCTCATGAGATACTTTACCTCAGGCGAGCAAAACCTCAATACTTTTTTAATATCAGATTTCACACACCAGCTGTTATTGACAAATAGACACAGACCACTACCCCTTGTCTTACTGGAGGTGGCTGTTCTGTCTTGCCGATGCACGGAAAAACCAGCCAACAGTATATTATCTATGTCGTCATTCAGCCACGACTCGGTGAAACATAAAATATTACAGTTTCTAATGTCCCGTTAATAGGATAGTCTCGAGCTCATCCAGATTATTCTCAAATGATTGCACGCTGGCCAATAGGACGRATGGTGGAGGCGGGTTTTCCACTCGCTGACGAATTCTCACAAGACACCTGGATY
Organism: Salvelinus sp. IW2-2015; assembly: GCF_002910315.2. NCBI lineage: Eukaryota > Metazoa > Chordata > Actinopteri > Salmoniformes > Salmonidae > Salvelinus > Salvelinus sp. IW2-2015. Next base: position 1,119,410 of record NW_019957535.1, on the reverse strand, counting down.
TGTGTCCCCTGTTTCGGGTCTCTTCTTCATGCGAATGACGGGGGGGTTGGGCCTGGTCCGGTATCAGCAGTAAATCCTTTGCGTCTTTTTTGTCTATCACATCTGAAAATGTTGTTGTCCGCAATGGCAATGTCCTTATCCATAATCAAATTATTCAGCCAGGTCTGTGAGATAACCAAAACGTCAATAGCTAATCAAAACCACTAGATGGCAGTAGATTACTTTAATATATTGTGACCAGCATATTGCTATCATTGCTGTTGCCATCTAAACTCAGCAAAAAAATAAATGTCCTTTCACTGTCAACTGCGTTTATTTTCAGCAAACTTAACATGTGTAAATATTTGYATGACCAAAACAAGATTTAACAACTGAGACATAAACTGAACAAGTTCCACCAACATGTGACTAAYGGAATAATGTGTCCCTGAACAAAGGGGGGGGTCAAAATCAAAAGTAACAGTCAGTATCTGGTGTGGCTGCATTAAGTACTGCAGTGCATCTCCTCCTCATGGACTGCACCAAATTTGCCAGTTCTTGCTGTGAGATGTTACCCCACTCTTCCACCAAGGCACCTGCAAGTCCCCAGACATTTCTGGGGGGAATGGCCCTAGCCCTCACCCTCCGATCCCAGACGTGCTCAATGGGATTGAGATCCGGGCTCTTTGCTGGCCATGGCAGAACACTGCATTCCTGTCTTGCAGGAAATCACGCACAGAACGAGCAGTATGGCTGCAGGAAGGGTACCACATGAGGGAGGAGGATGTCTTCCCTGTAACGCACAGCGTTACAATGACAACAAGCTCAGTCCGATGATGCTGTGACACACCGCCCCAGACCATGATGGACCCTCCACCTCCAAATCGATCCCGCTCCAGAGTACAGGCCTCGGTGTAACGATCATTCCTCCAACGATAAATGCAAATCCGACCATCACCCCTGGTGAGACAAAACCCMGACTTTTCAGCTAAGAGCACTTTTTGCCAGTCCTGTCTGGTCCTGCGACGGTGGGTTTGTGCCCATAGGCGACGTTGTTGCCGGTGCTGTCTGGTGAGGACCTGCCTTACAACAGACAGTCCAGCTTCTCTGAGCCTACTGCGGACAGTCTGAGCACTGATGAAGGGATTGTTCATTCCTGGTGTAACTCGCAGGCAGTTGTTGTGCCATCCTGTACCTGTCCCGCAGGTGTGATGTTCGGATGTACCAATCCTGTACAGGTGTTGTTACACGTGGTCTGCCACTGCGAGGACGATCAGCTGTCTGTCCTGTCTCCCTGTAGGGCTGTCTTAGGTGTCTCACAGTACGGACATTGCAATTTGTTGCCCTGGCCACATCTGCAGTCCTCATGCCTCCTTGCAGCATGCCTAAGGCACGTTCACGCAGATGAGCAGGGATCCTGGGCATCTTTCWTTTGGTGTTTTTCAGAGTCTGTAGAAAGGCCTCTTTAGTGTCCTAAGTGTTCATAACTGTGMCCTTAATTGCCTACCGTCTGTAAGCTGTTACAGGCTGACTGCACCTGCAAAATTGCAGAATTGCAAAATAAATTTAGAAATCTATATTATTCCATTGTTGCACCCACACTGCTCGCGCGCGCCAACGAGCKTCTGAGTTGCCAAGGGCTAAAATAGAAGTCAGTTCTATTTGTGACGCAGACCGCGCTGCAAGTCCTGCCTCTCCCATCTCCTCATTGGTTTATCGAAGCAGACACCCACGTGCCATCTCCTCATTGGTTATACCCACGTGGGTGACTGAAAGACGAACGAGGTCAGTTGCGATAATGCACCTTATTTATGAAAGTTGCCAATCCCAATATAAAGTCAAGAGAAGAAAAAGCCTGGAAGGGGGAGAGATGACTAGAAACGATTCGGTTGACCGTTTTATGTGTGGATTAATTGGCAGAATAGAGGACCTTGTGAGACTTGTCCCAATGCCACGCCTGCGCTGTCTTGGCTGTTTGCTTAGGGTCGTTGTCCTGTTGGAAAGTGAAACTTTCACCCCAGTCTGAGGTCCGGAGCAGGATTTCATCAAATATCTCTATGTACTTTGCTCCSTTCATCTTTGCCTCGATCCTGACTAGTCTCCCAGTCCCTGCCCCTGAAAAACATCCCCACAGCATGATACTGCCACCACCATTCTTCAACGTAGGGATTGTGCCAGGTTTCCTCCAGACGTGACGCTTGGCATTCAGGCCAAAGAGTTCAATCTTGGTTTCATCAGACCATGAGAATGTTGTTTCTCATGGTCTGATCATCTTTAGGTGCCTTTTGGCAAACTCCAAGCGGGCTGTCATGTGCCTTTTACTGAGGAGTGACTTCTGTCTGGCCACTCTACCATAAAGGCCTGATTGGTGGAGTGCTGCAGAGATGGTTGTCCTTCTGGAAGGTTCTCCCATATCTACAGAGGAACTCTAGAGCTCTGTCAGAGTGACCATCACCTCCCTGACTAAGGCCCTTTTCCCCCGATCGCTCAATTTGGCCGGGCGGCCAGCTCTAGTAAAAGTCTTGGTGGTTCCAAACTTCTTCCATTTAAGAATGATTTTGGGGACCTTCAATGCTGCAGAMATGTTTTGSTACCCTTCYCCAGATCTGTGCCGACATAATCCTGTCTCTGAGCTCTACGGACAATTCCTTTAACCTCATGGCCTGGTTTTGGCTCTGACATGCACAGTCAACTGTGGGACCTTCTATAGACAGGTGTGTGCCTTTCAAAATCATGTCCAATCAATTGAATTTACCACAATTGGACTCCAATCAAGTTGTAGAAACATCTGAAGGATAATCATTGGAAACATGATGCACCTGAGGTCAATTTCGAGTCTCATATCAAAGGGTCTGAGTACTATGTAAATAAGGTATCTGTTTTTTATATTTAATACATTTGCAAATATAAAAACATGTTTTCACTTTGTCATTATGGGGTATTGTGTGTAGCTTGCTGGGGATTTTTATTTATGTAATCAATTTTTGAATAAGGCTGTAACATACCAAAATGTGGAAAAAGTCAAGGGGTCTGAATACTTTCCGTAAGCACTGTAAGTTATGATGAACTTCATAGGATGGTGAAAGTGCAAGGCGACGAGCTCAATTGATGCTCCTTTCCAATTCATATAGAGGGTCTTATTCTGGTGACATTATYGTCGATGCTTGGCAGCCGTTTGACAAATAAAAATAATCTTGCTCTTTTGTCCCTAATAATCTCATCATGTAGGCTGGCTGACCCGCATTCTATTTGCGAGYTGTTGGCTAGAGCGCACATGCCAATACCAGWGTGGGTACCCTCGCCATATAACACAATTATTTTGTGAGAAAACCATTAGTACAGCTTTAAAAAATTCATTTGGTACATTTTACTGCAAAAAGTATTTTTATGTGCACTATATCACGTACAGCTTTTTATCTGCAACAAGTCAATTTGATGGAAACGTCTCTGGTGGRGAAATACAGATTTTATGCGGATTTTAGAATATTAGSATGAAAATCTGAAGCCAATTGCATGGAAACCTAGCTAGTAACAGATCATTTTTATTCTATTCTAATGCTGCAGTGATAACAAGTGAGACACTTTGAAAATACTACGTGTAACCTGGAAGCAACAGGTTTTGTGCGTTTACATGCTTTGAACTAATTGAGAACGCAGATAGGCTAATGGCTAACAAGCTGCGTTAACCATAAACTATTATAGTGTTAAAAAACCATGCAATAGATTGCATTTTGATAAATAATGTTTTGTTGTTGCATTTAACTGTCAAATTCTGTTACCGAGGTGATTTCCTTAGTAGTTGAGTTCATCGTGTGCTAGAAGTCAGATCTCAGGGATGACGAGTTTCCCACTAGTAATTACGAGTTGGACGGGCTTTCAAGTGGATTATATCCTCRTATTTACGAATTTACAAGATGTTATGAACGCAGCTYATCCTCTTAACACTTCATCTTTTATTTCATTTTTTTGTGTGTAATACAGTTTTTTTTGTATTCCCCTCTCCAGTACAAGATGATGATGGATGATCTGAAAGGCAGGACACTGAACCTTTCTGTGTGGCACAATGACTCCAGAGGGAGAAATGTCTTTCTGGGGCAGGTAGACATTGACCTTAAGACCTGGGACTGGGGGCATGAGACCCTTACCTGGTACAACCTACAGCCCAAGGTAAATAGCATTTACTGTATAGAAGTTGTGGAATTTATACAGAAAGAAACATCACAAGGCAGCTTRGTACATTGCCTCCCAGGCGTTGAGGTCAATCCCATTTTAATGTAGTCTTTTCAGGTGGACTTGAAATGTAATTAATGACAAAATTACTTTCAAAGAGGATTCTTTTCAGTTCAATCTCAATTCACTTTCTGAATTGCCTGAAAAGCCTGCTTATTTGACCCACCACTGACCTGAGCAGATCTCTGGTAAGGAGGAGTTTCTTGGAAATAAACCACAACACAAATATTATTGTAGAACATGTGTTAAAACTCAGCTGGACACCACCTCTCCCTCCCTGACCAACACTGGCCCTGATATAGAGATGAAATGCTATGTGCAGTAAGAGATGAGTTCATACTTTATTGATCCCCGAGGATAGATTAGTTTGTCGACCTGACAAACCCACAATAAGAACAAAAAAAACATCACAAGACATTAAGAACAACTATTGGATATAATGTATGTTTGTAAATGTCTTGGAAACAAAAAGCAGCAAGAGCAACACTCAATTATAAATGCCTGTGTGTTAAGTTATCATCCACTTGTTTTTATTTGCAGAATCCTGGCGTTCAGGACTCTCCTGAATATCATGGACTGTTGACAGTAGCACTGAAATATATTCCCCCTGGCTCAACAGGTACTGATATGATATGCCTGTCTCTTTTGTGCATGGGATAGCATTATGTTATGCTAGAAAAATAGTGACAAATAAATCATGTTTAAATCACTTTACTGAGCCAAAACATTWAAAAAATATATGTATACAGTACCAGTCAAAAGTTTGGACACGCCTACTCATTCAAGGGTTTTTCTTTATTTTTAGTATTTTCTACATTGTAGAATAATAGTGAAGACATCAAAACTATTAAATAACACACATGTGATCAATTATTCACTGAAAATGTTAAACAAATCAAAATATATTTGATATTTTAGATTGTTCAAAGTAGCCAGCCTTTCCCTTGATGACAGCTTTGCACACTCTTGGCCTTCTCTCAACCGACTTCACCTGGATTGCTTTTCCAACAGTCTTGAAGGAGTTCCCACATATGCTGAGCATTTGTTGTCTACTTTTCCTTCACTTTGCGGTCCAACTCATCCCAAACCATCTCAATTGGGTTGAGGGCGGGTGATTGTGGAGGCGAGGTCATCTGATGCAGCACTCCATCACTCTCCTTGGTCAAACCGGTCTAATGTCCATTACTCATGTTTCTTGGCCCAAGCAATCTCTTCTTCTTATTGGTGTCCTTTAGTAGTGGTTTCTTTGCAGCAGTTCGGCCATGAAGGCCTGATTCACGCAGTCTCCTCTGAACAGTTGATGATGAGATGTGTCTGTTACTTAAACTCTGTGAAGCATTTATTTGGGCTGCAATTTCTGAGGCTGGTAACTCTAACGAACTTATCCTCAGCAGCAGAGGTAACTCTGGGTCTTCCTTTCCTGTGGCGGTCCTCGTGAGAGCCAGTTTCATCATAGCGCTTGATGGTTTTTGCGACTGCACTTGAGGAAACTTTAAAAGTTCTGGAAATGTTATGGATTGACTGACCTGCATGTCTAAAAGTAATGATGGACTGTTGTTTCTATTTGCTTATTTGAGCTGTTCTTGCTATAATATGGACATGGTCTTTTACAAAATAGGGCTATCTTCTGTATACCACCCCTACCTTGTCACAACACAAATGATTGGCTCAAACTTATTAAGGAAAGAAATTACCCAAATTAACTTTTAATAAGGCAGACCTGTTAATTGAAATACATTCCAGGTGACTACATCATGAAGCTGGTTGAGAGAATGTCAAAAGTGTGGAAAGCTGTCATCAAGCAAAGTGTAGCTATTTGACAAATCTCAAATATATTTTGATTTGTTTAACACTTTTGTTTACTTCAATGATTCCATATGTATCATTTCATAGTTTTGATGTCTTCACTATTATTCTACAATGTAGAAAATAGTACAAATAAAGAAAAACCTCTTTAATGAGTAGGTGTGTCCAAACGTTTGACTGGGACTATATATTTAACCTTTATTTTAGGCACGTCAACAACACATGTAGTGCACATTTTGCAGACCTCAATCAATTAGTGTCATAAAACAATTATCCATTGTTGCTACTAAACCGCTTCCTCCCCTAGCGATTTCACAAACTACAAAAATACAATATCACACCTATCTCACAATCTACAATTATGGTGCCACTCTGCACACACAAGCGTGTTCGCTAGCTAGCGCAAAGGACATTCAAAGTTCCTTCATAGAAGCTGCTCCTCCTAGGTATAATTCTGTGGACCTAATTCATATAATGCAAAGTCGCTCTGGATAAGAGCGTCTGCTAAATGACTAAAATGTAAATGTAAATGATGCCCAGCACTACAAGCCTCCTCCTCAACCCTCTCTTGCGCTCTCCCTACCCGCAACATTTGAGTTACATCTTGCACCATAGGCTACACATCATCAAAGGTTGATTTCACAGGTTAAAAAAGGAACAGAAACGAACAATATAAACCGGTACTATTTTGGGGTTCAAACCGGTCAGAACAGTGGAACGAAACCAAACCGATTGGAAAATAATTTTGGTTCCAACCCCTGAAAAAGACTAGATTAGTCAATAGTCGTGTAGTACATATTGAAAGACATGTGGGACACTGAATTAGCTCTCTGATCATCAATATTGGATATTGTGCCTCCTCTTCTTGCAGGTGATGACAAGATTAACTCAGGGGAGGTCCATGTGTGGCTGAAGGAGGCCAGAGAGCTGCGTAAGCTAAAGCCTCAGGGTGTCGACTCCTTTGTGAAGTGGTGAGTAGAAGACAGGTTTAATAGAATGGCGTCTGAGGCATGTATGGTCACATACACAACTTTAGCGGGTGTAGCAAAATGCTTGTGTTTCTAGCTCTGACAGTGCAGTAATATCTAACAAGTAATATCTAACAATTACACAACATATACCCAATACACACAAATCTAGTAAAGGAATAGAATTAAGAACATAAAAATATATGGACAAGTGATGTCAGAGCGACATTGAATAAGATACAGTAGAATACCACAATTTCATATGAGATGGGTAATGAAAGATATGTGGACATTATTAAAGTGACTGGTGTTCCATTTATTAAAGTGGCCAGTGATTTAAAGTCTATGTATATACAGTTGAAGTCGGAAGTTTACATACACTTAGGTTGGAGTCATTAAAACTCGTTTTTCAATCACTCCACACATTTTTTGTTAACAAACTATAGTTTTGGCAAGTCGGTTAGGACATCTACTTTGTGCATGACACAAGTAATTTTTCCAACAATTGTTTACAGACAGATTATTTCACATATAATTCACTGTATCACAATTCCAGTGGGTCAGAAGTTTACATACACTAAGATGACTGTGACTTTAAACAGCTTGGAAAATTGCAGAAAATTATGTCATGGCTTTAGAAGCTTCTGATAGGCTAATTGACATCATTTGAGTCAATTGGAGGTGTACCTGTGGATGTATTTCAAGGCCTACCTTCAAACTCTGTGCCTCTGCTTGACATCATGGGAAATTCAAAAGAAATCAGCCAAAACCTCAGATAATTTTTTTGGGATCTCCAGAAGGCTGGTTCATCCTTGGGAGCAATTTCCAAACGCCTGAAGGTACCACACTCATCTGTACAATAGTACGCAAGTATAAACACCATGGGACCACACAGTCGTCATACCGCTCAGGAAGAGATGTCATTGTCTCCTAGAGATGAACGTACTTTGGTGCGAAAAGTGCAAATCAATCCCAGAACAACAGCACAGGACCTTGTGAAGATGCTAGAGGAAACGGGTACAAAAGTATCTATATCCACAGTAAAATGAGTCCTATATCGACATAACCTGAAAGGCCGCTCAGCAAGGAAGAAGCCACTGCTCCAAAACCGCCATAAAAAAAGCCAGACTACGGTTTGCAACTGCACATGCCGACAAAGATCATACATTTTGGAGAAATGTCCTCTGGTCTGATAAAAAAAATTAATAACTGTTTGGCCATAATGTTCATAACCATCGTTATGTTTGGAGGGAAAAGGTGGTGGCTTGCAAGCCGAAAGAACACCATCCTATCCGTGAAGCACGGGGGTGGCAGCATCATGTTGTTGGGGTGCTTTGCTGCAGGAGGGACTGGTGCACTTCACAAAATAGATGGCTTCATGAGAAGGAAAAATATGTGGATATATTGAACAACATCTCAAGACATCAGTCAGGAAGTTAAAGCTTGGTCGCAAATGGGTCTTCCAAGTGGACAATGACCCCAAGCATACTTCCAAAGTTGTGGCAAAATGGCTTCAGGACAACAAAGTCAAGGTATTGGAGTGGCCATCACAAAGCCCTGACCTCAATCCTTTCGAAAATTTGTGGGCAGAACTGAAAAGGCGTGTGCGAGCAAGGAGACCTACAAACCTGACTCAGTTACACCAGCTCTGCCAGGAGGAATGGGCCAAAATTCACCCAACTTATTGTGGGAAGCTTGTGGAAGGCTACCCGAAACGTTTGACCCAAGTTAAACAATTTAAAGGCAATTCTACCAAATACTAATTGAGTGTATGTAAACTTCTGACATACTGGGAATGTGATGAAAGAAATAAAAGCTGAAAGAAATCCTTCTCTCTACTATTATTCTGACATTTCACATTCTTAAAATAAAGTGGTGATCTTAACTGACCTAAGACAGGGAATTTGTACTAGGATTAAATGTCAGGAATTGTGAAACGGAGTTTAAATGTATTTGGATAAGGTGTATGTAAACTTCCGACTTCAACTGTACGTAAWAATGTAAGAAAATTCTGGGCTAACAATTCTTTGAAATAATACATTAATAAAAAACAGAATACTGCAGTTTCCTCCGAGCAAGAAGCGAGGCAGCCGTCTCTGACGACGTCATTTTCACTGTGTGTCTGTGTTTGTGTGACTCTCCATATTTTGTCTCAATTAATACTTTAAATGTATTTATTTAACCTTTATTTTGACAGGGAGTCATGCTGAGACCAAGCGCGCTTTTGTAGACGAGCCCTGTAATTTCAAAAATATACACATCAATACCGATGTGAAAAGTAAACCAGAGATAGAAAACAATCATAGAAAACAAACATATTCTTCAGGAAAAAGGGTCTCAATCAGCCACCTGAATTTACTCAATGCCATCCTGGATTAAATAGGCTAAATGACCAATGGGTGAGTGAATTATCTTCACTTTATGCCCTACAATTTGCAAACACTCTGACGAGACCATCATGTCAATACCACCAGGAGCTTGGTCTCTCTCTGCAACTGCATTTGTACCACTCTCAAACGCAATTGGGCCTACACTTGATGGCATACTTCCAAAATATCAAACTTTTGAATGACTCCGCTCGTTTTATTGACAATGGTGCTGGCTCCGCCAAGCCCTCACACATTGGGCAACTGAGATATATTGTTATGCTTTTATTGTTGGTCTCTGGTAATGTGCGACCAAGCCCTGGGCCTGTAGATACCCTGCAATCTCTACCGACTCCCTATGATTTTCGAAAACAGAGCAGGTTTTGGCCTCTTGTATGTTAATCTCAGAAGTCTATTTCCAAAAATAGACATGATTAGAATATGGGTCAATACGACAAATGCAGACAATGGTTTTATCAGAAACTCTGCTAAAGAAATCTGTGTCAAGTAATGATATTTTTWAAAGACATTTTAGAAACTTTGATGAGCAAGCGTTCTTACATGATCTGCACCATATTTACAGAGTATATAAGGGACTGCGTAACTGGTGGCAGGGAAGTCAGGCTCAGGAGAGCAAAACTGGGTAATCAACGGAGCGGTTTTATTCATAAAACCACCGGTAACCAGAACCACAAACAAATGGGTACAAAACCMGTCGCGCACCAGAGAAAACGTGCACTTACAATAAACAATTCCGCACAAAGACATGGGGGGAACAGAGGGTTAAATACACAACATGTAATGAGGGAAATTGAGACCAGGTGTGTGAGAAGACAAGACAAAACAAATGGAAAATGAAAAGTGGATCGATGAAAACCGGCGATGCCGAGTGCCGCCCGAASWAGGAGAGGAACCGACTTCGGCGGAAGTCGTGACAGAGTAAGTCTGATTCCCGATGTTGACACTGCCTGGGACTATTTTTGTATGAAATTTTTGTCCATTTGTGATAAGCATGCACCTGTGAAGAAAATTTTAATCAGTGGAAGGGACAATCCCTGGTTTTCACATAAATTGATTAGAAAAGAGATGTCTCTTGGGCTAAAGCTAGACATACAAACGCTCCTGTTGACTGGGCCTCTTTCAGAGTGCTAAGAAACAAATGCACAGGATTGCAAATCAGATTTCTTTCTAAATGCAGTCACAGAGAATCTAAACAACCCTACCAAGTTCTGGAAGCTAATCAAATCAGTGCCGGGTTCTAATGGATCCTCTGGCCTTCCTGACCATTTAATTATGGATTCTAATGAAATGAAGGATAAAGCCAATATTGAAGGAGTTTTGAACATGCACTTCATATTTGCTGGTTCAGTTTTTGATAATAGTGGGGCCCAGGCCTATAATGTAAGCTCTGTTACAGTAAACTATGATATAGGCCCTCATCTGAATAATTTTAACTTTGAGCCTGTTTCTTATGCTGAGGTTGATAAAGCACTAAAAGCAGTAGACACTAAAACGTCTGCAGGTCCAGATAACCTGGATCCCTACCTCAAAGGTAGCAGCTGGTATTATTACTGAACCTGTGGCTCACATTTTCTCTTGACCAATTCCATACCCAGCATTTGGAAATCCGCTGATGTCCTCCCACTGCTAAAGGTTTGGTGTCACGTCTACTCCTTCTCCTCCCCTCCTGCGTTCAACGTCGCCAGAGTACTAACCACCGGTCCTGGGATTCATCATTACGCACACCTGGCATCCATCATTACGCGCACCTGTAGATATTTAGGATACTTACCTTTAAGTTCATGTTATATCGCCACTGTTAAGCTGTTTCGTTTTCATGTTTGTTGTTTTATTAAAATATTCACCTGCTTCTCAACTCACAGCGGCATTGTTACAGAATACCGACTCAAACTATGGAAGCAGCAGGAAATTCTAATATCTCTCAGACGGTCAATGAACAGCGTTATCTTCTACGTCAACACCATGACCAGCTGGCACAACTGGGATCGGCTATGGAGGAGGTTCTTCGCAGTGTGCAATGTCTCGAACACACCCAGGATGCGTTCCCTTCATCCAGCGCAAGTAACTCTACAACCAGTCGACCCAGTGAGTCAGCACATTCAGCTACCTGCTCAGGTCAGAGATGCCCATTTATCCAATCCTATATAAATATGATGGCACACCATCCAAATGCCGTGGCTTCCTACTTCAGTGCTCCCTCTATTTTACGCATCAGATGGGAGCGCCCACCACCGAGCGGTCCAAGGTTGCCACTATGATTTCTCTACTGACTGGGCGGGCGTTGGAATGGGCTACGGCCGTCTCGGGGAAAAGGAGGAGCTTGATTCTTATGAGGGGTTCATGGCTCTGTTTTACATTTATTTTTAATCATCCCCCAGAGGGCAGAGAGGGAGGTGAGCGGCTACTGCAATTACAGCAGGGGAACCAGACGGCTGCTGAGTACGCGCTCACCTTTTGGACAATAGCAGCATCCAGTGGATGGAATGAGCCGGCGCTTCGCACGCCATTCAGAAGAGGTCTGAGCGAGGAGATCCAGACAGAACTGGCCTGTCGAGACAATCTCACCTTGCGATTGCCATCCGTCTGGACAACATACTTTGGGAGCGCCGGTACTCTCATCGTTTCTCTCCCTCCCTCAGTGAACACTCGAGCCTGAACCCATGGAGGTAGGGGTCACACGCCTCCCCACGGCAGACGGATACAACTGGGGCTCTGTTTGTACTGTGGACACGAAGGGCACAAGCTCCAGAGGTGTCTGGCATGTCCGAACCCAGGATCCACAAGAGCAGAGGGCAGTCACGTGATCTCCACCCCCTGGGGCAGGAGTGAGTATGCCGTCTTCATCACTGTCTGCTAGGCTCTTTTTGGTGTCCATCACGCTAGCTGACTGTCGCTCATGTACTGTGTCTACAGCTTTAGTGGATTCCGGTGCCATGGGGAACTTTATTGACCAGACCTTTGCCTCCTCCCTTAACATCATCTCATACCCACTCTCCTCTCCTTTTCCGGTTCAAGGCCTTGATAGTCAGCCTTTAGGATCCAAAACCATCACCCACATCACTCAACCACTCTCCCTCACCGTGGAGTCCAGTCATTACCAGTGCACCAGTCCACAAGATCATCCTCAGGCTCCCTTGGCTTCAACGCCATAACCCTACCATCTCATGGTCGAGGATGAGAATTACACACTGGTCACCTGAGTGCCGGAGGACCTGCTTCCGTGTCCCGTGTGGTCCATGATGAGAGTCCTATGGTTGCTCTTCAGCCCATATCCCGGAGGTATACCAGGACCTGTGAGATGTATTCTCCAAGACTCGCCCCACCTTGTCTTCCTCCTCATCGCCCCTGGGACTGTGCCCTCGACCCGCTTGCAGGTGCAGCGCATTTACCCTCTGTGGGTGGCTGAGATCCAGGCCATGGAGGATTACATCCAAGAGGCGAGTTAACAAGGTTTCATCCGCACTTCCCCTTCATCGGCWGTTTTTTTCTTCATGGCCAAGAAAGATGGAGGGTTACGTCCCTGCATTGACTACAGAATACTCAACGAAATCACCACAAAGTATCGGTACCCTCTACCATTGAGTCAGCCATCGAACAACTCCGCGGGGCCTGTTTTTTTTTTTTACCACACTGGTAAAGTGCTTACAATCTCATCCGCATCCGGGAGGGGGATGAGTGGAAGACGGCATTTAGCATGATGTCTGGTCACTACGAGTACTTGGTGACACCAATGCTCCGTCAGTGTTCCAGGCTTTCGTTAATGAGGTGTTCAGGGACATGCTCGGACGCCAGGTGGTCATGTATATCGATGACATCCTGATCTACTCGGCTACCCTGGAGGATCACATCACTCACGTTCGAGCAGTCCTGGAACGCCTACTGGCTAACCATCTGTTCGTCAAGGCTGAGAAGTGCCAATTTCACCAAAGGTCGGTATACTTCTTAGGTTACCAAATCAGCCCACAGGGAGTGAGGATGGAAAACAAGAAGGTAGATGCAGTCAGGTCATGGCCAGTCCCAACCACCATAAAAGGGGTACAATGGAGTTTGGGGGTTTGTCAACTTCTACCGTTGCTTCATCAGGAACTACAGCTCTGTCGCCACTCCTCTCATCTCTCTCCTTAAGGGAGGGCCCCGTAGGTTGGTGTGGAGCCCAGCAGCTGAGGAGGCCTTTGGTATCCTTAAGGGACGTTTCACCTCCACCCCATTGCTAAAATATCCAGATCCCTCGAYATCCTTTGTGGTGGAGGTGGACGCTTCAGAGGTAGGCGTGGGGGCAGTTCTGTCTCAACAACAGGGTATTCAACAGAAATTGTACCCCTGTGCGTTTTACTCTAAGAAACTGTCCCCTGCAGAGAGGAATTACGACGTCGGGGATTGGGAGCTCCTGGCGGTGAAGTTGGCATTAGAGGAGTGGAAACACTGCCTGGAGGGCGCCAAGGAACCATTCGTCATTCTCACTGACCATCAGAACCTGGAGTACATATGGACAGCGAGGAGGCTGAATCCGCACCAAGCGAGGTGGGTCCTGTTCTTCACAAGGTTTGACTTCACGCTAACCTATCGCCTAGATTCAAAGAACACCAAGACCGATGCCCTGTCCCGTCTCTACGATTTGGGAGAGGGTCCTGTCCAGAGTGCACCTATAATCCCATCCTCCCGAGTCGTAGCTTCTGTAGTCTGGGACGTAGATGCGGACATCCGCCAGGCTCTGGAGAAGGAGCCCGCACCCAATAACTGTCCCCCTGAACGCATTTACATTCCCAAAGGGATAACGGATCGGCTGCTGACCTGGGCGCTCCCCTCTGACGGTTTCACCACCATTTTGGTGGTAGTGGATAGATTTTCTAAGTCCTGTCATTTAATCCCTTTTCCTGGTCTCCCCACTGCTCTCCAGGTTGCTGAGGTACTCTTCCAGCCGGTCTTCCGGAACTATGCCCTTCCGGAGGACATATTCTCCGACAGTGGCCCCCAATTCACATCACTAGTATGGAGGGCCTTTTTGGAGAAGCCTCATTTCTGGTTACCGGCGTCAGTCTAACGAGCAGGTGGAGAGGATGAACCAGGAGCTAGGGAGGTTCCTGAGGAGTCACTGTCAGGACCGGCAGGGTGAGTGGGCACAATTCCTTCCATGGAACTCACTCCTCCACTGGGTTGACCCCATTCCAGTGTGTTTTGGGTTTTCAGCCGGGCCTGCCTCCGTGGACTCCGGGCCAGACCGAAAGCTCCTGCGGTTGATGAGTGGCCTGCCTGTTCCATCGTCAAAAGGAACAGGCAGACCGCCACCACAGTGAGACCCCTGTGTTCCACCTTGGGGATCGATTCTGGCTTTCTACCAGGAACCTCCCACACCGCCTGCCCTACAAGAAACTGAGGCCCTGGTTTGTGGGGCCGTTCAAGGTTCTCCGGAGGGTCACCGAGGTGGCGTATAGGTTACAGCTTCCAAGTCACTGTCGTATCTCACCCTCTTTTCATGTCTCCTTTCTCAGGCCAGTGGTCCCTGGCCCCCTAGCTGATGCTGTCCCCCTTAACACCCCCGATCCCACCTGGACATTGAGGAAATGTCCGGTGTATGCTGTCAGATCCCACCTGGACTCCCGGCGTCGTGGGGGTCGGCTCCAGTACCTGGTGAATTGGGGGGGGATATGGCCCAGAGGAGCGGTGTTGGGTTCCGGTGGAGGACATTCTGGATCCCAACATCTGTGATTTTCACCTTCGACGACCGACTCGCTCCTCGTCCTCGGGGTCGTCCCTCTAGTCGGCCTCGTACGGCGACRGGAGCCGCACGTCAGAGGGGGGTACTGTCACATCTACTCCTGCTCCTCCCCTCTGGCGTTCGACATCGCCGGAGTACTAACCACCGTTCCTGGGATTCATCATTACGCACACCTGCAGATCATTAGGATACTCACCTGGACTTACGTAGCTCCCTGATTACCTTCCCTTTATCTGTCACTCCCTTGGGTTCCTTCCTCAGTCAGTATTGTTCCTGTGTTCATGCTATATCACCACTGTTACTCTGTTTTCATGTTTGTTGTTTTATTAAACGTTTCACCTGCTTCTCGACTCACAGCGTCACTGTTACAGGTGGAGATCCCTCAAATGCTAATACCTATCGTCCAAACTCCCTATCCTGGCCAAAGTCTTTGAATCCCTAGTGAATTCACAGTTTAAAAACGTCTTAATTGAAAATAAGATACTGAGCGGGGTTCAGTCTGGCTTTTGATTGGGGCACAGCACCCCAACTATAGGTGCTCTGTTTGTTGATTTATCAAAGGCATTTGATTCAGTTGACTATTAGTTGTGGCTAGCTAGACTCAGTAACATTGGTCTCAGTGAAGGGGAAGTAAATAGCTCCTAAACCAATCTTTCTTACAGAACACTATGTATATACTGACAATCACAAGTCTAGCTTTCTTGAGATTAATAGAGGTGTGCCCCAGGGTTCCATTTTAGCTCCTGTGTTGTTCTCAATTCGTATTAATGATTTTGGAAATGAGATGCAACCAGCAAAGTCACATGCATATGCAGATGATACAGTTATATATTCATGTGCTCCTTCTCTGGTTCCGGCTGTTGAAGAGCTCCAGACTGATTTTCAGTCACTGCAGGCCTCCCTTTACGGTCTCAAACTGGTCTTGAATGTAAAAAAAATWYATGACCTTTACCAGAGCTCGCACTCAGCCAGAGAAGGTTAACATTTTCACACCTTGTGGCTTATCCATTGAAAAAGTGTCATCCTACAAATACCTACGTAGGTACAGTATATGGTTGGATGACATGTTGTCCTTTAAAGTTCATATGGATAATCTTGTGAGGAAGCTTACATTGAAAATGCTTCCCGCTTATGGCTAGAAAGAAGCTTGTTCAGGACACTTTTCTCTCTGTAATTGAATATGGTGACTTGTTGTATATGCATGCAGCCCTCCTCTGTTTTACAGAGACTGGACTCATGTTCATTATGCATGCTCCTTTCAAATCCATTTTACAAATGCCAAATCACTCACCCACCATTGCACCTTGTAGCAAATGGTAGGTTGGAACTCCCTTTATATGCGCAGAAAGCTACATGTGTATGTGTTCCTCTACAAAGCCCCTTTGTGTAAACTCCCTCTTTACCTCTGTAGTCTGGGCTCCTTCACCACCAGCAGTTACCATACCCGGTCTGCTAGGTTGTTGCTACTTAATGTCCCCAGGACATTGACAGTATTAGGCAAGACTGCCTTCTCGTCTTGTGCACCAGAGGCATGGAATAGTCTACACATCTAGATATGTTAGTGCCATTATTTGATTATTTGAGGACATCGCCCAGCAGACAAATCATTACAAACAGTAACCAGCCAAGTAGCAGAGTTACACAAGTCAGAAATAGAGATAAAATTTATCACTTACCTTTGATGATCTTCATATGGTTGCACTCAGAAGACGTTCCTCTTGTTCGATAAAGTCTCTTTATATCCAAAAACCTCCTTTTTGTTTGCGCCTTTTCTTCAGTAATCCACAGGCTCAAACGCAGTCACAACAGGCAGACAAAACATCCAAATTGTATCCGTAAAGTTCATAGAAACATGTCAAACGATGTTTATATTCAATCCTCAGGTTGTTTTTAGCCTAAATAATCGATAATATTTCAACCGGACAATAACGTCATCAATATAAAAGGTAAACAAGAAAGGCACTCTCTCGGTCCATGAAAAAGCTCTGTGACATTGCAGGGTCCACTCATTCAGACTGCTCTTACTCCCTCATTTTTCAGAATACAAGCCTGAAACAATTTCTAAAGACTGTTGACATCTAGTGGAAGAAATAGGAACTGCAATTTGAGTCCTAAGTCAATGGATACTGTAATGGCATTGAATAGAAAACTACAAAACAAAAATAAATCCTACTTCCTGAATGGATTTTTCTCAGGTTTTCACCTGCCAAATCAGTTCTGTTATACTCACAGACGCTATTTTAACAGTTTTGGAAACTTTAGAGTGTTCTATCCAAATCTACCAATTATATGCATATCCTATCTTCTGGGCCTGAGTAGCAGACAGTTTAATTTGGGCAAGCTTGTCATCCAAGATTCCGAATGCTGCCCCCTACCCTAGAGATAAAGGTTTGAGATTATTCCAAGTGTAAGGTGTAAAAGAACAAAGCTCATTTACCTAATAGTAGAAAGCAGATCATTCAATCGATGTTCCTACCGGTCGTAGACTATGGAGATATCATCCATATGAATGCAGCTGCCACTTCACTAAAGCCATTAGATGCGGTTCACCATAGTGTACTACGTTTTGTTACGGGTGACAGGTTTAGTACACATCACTGCATTCTCTACCAAAAGAACTGACCCTCTTTGATGTCACGTAGCTCCATACATTGCTTACATTTTATTTATAAAGCTCTTTTTCAAAAACAACCACTGTACCCAACATCATTGTTAACCTTTAGACGTATGAGTTACCATACCCGGTCTCAGGGATGGCTAACTCTGGGAAACTCCTTCGGTCTCTACAGAGTTAGAAAGCGAGAGGCATTTTTTTCTCAGCTTCTTAATGAACTCATCAATATGTCATTTTTTTATGATAGCTTATCATCTATCCAGATGCACAGATATTTGCAAGCAGAGACACCATATGCTAAAGTCATTAGCGTCATTTTAATGTGCTATAAAAAACAAAATGATTGCATTTTCTATGTCAGTTACATGTTGCCTGACACAAGCAAGAAGAGTCGTCAGAAGACGCGGGTGGTGAAGAAGAGCCAAAAGCCTGTGTATAACCACGCCATGGTGTACGACGGTTTCCGTGCCGGAGAGGTCAGAGAGGCTTGCTGCGAGCTGACTGTGTGGGACCACAACAAACTCTCCAATCAGTTCCTGGGAGGGGTGCGCCTCAGTCTGGGCACAGGTGATTGTTAAACACCATTTTGTCATGATGTTACTTGTGCTTTACTCATGCTTGACAAATGTCTGTGATAGTACGTTTCAAAATTTGTTACGAAAAGTAATCAATTTCCAAGGCTGAAGCACTAAAAACATAGTTAACAACTGAAAAAATAAAGTATGAGATGCTACCATAGTTCGTCTTTGATTTCGGTATAGAAGTTGTTCACTCAATATTTTGCAATGGCTTACTTTTCTGAAATGCCTTACTTTTCTGTTTGATTCCAGGACAAAGCTATGGCAAAAATGTGGACTGGATGGAATCTGTCAATGAGGAAATTCAACTTTGGGAAAATATGCTATCAAGTCCAGATGCTTGGGTGGAGGGTGAGATCCCCCTTCGTTCCTCTATGACCCCGAGGAAGTAGAATAGATCAGTGCGGGAGCGCAGCGGTAGTGCTAGAGTCGAACATGCGCATATTTCCATGAGCAACACTTTCCAACTTTCTACCCTCTTCAACTGTACCCCATAATCTACATTCTAACTTTTCTGAATAAAGGAAAACAAATATATCAGGAGGATGAGGTTCGGTAAAAGGTCATTACTGCTCAGAACCTTTTTCTTGTGATAGAGATTTTTTATTGTGATTAATCAAAGTATAAAGAATTAGAATTGCAATGCATCATTTTTCGGTGTATTTGTTATTCACCAATACTTTACTTACGATACCAGTCAAAAGTTTGGACACATCTACTCATTCCAGGGTTTTTCTTAATGTTTACTATTTTCTACATTGTAGAATAATAGTGAAGACATCACAACTATGACATTTTATTTTTCCTTTATTTAACTAGGCAAGTCAGTTAAGAACAAATTCTTATTTACAATGACGGCCTAGGAACAGTGGGTTAACTGCCTTGTTCAGGGGCAAAACGACAGATTTTTACCTTGTCAGCTCAGGGATTCGATCTAGCAACCTTTCGGTTACTGGCCCAACGCTCTCACCACTAGGCTACCTGTGGCCCCAAAACATAACACATATGGAATCATGTAGTAACCAAAAAAGTGTTCATATATTTAAGATTCTTCAAAGGAGCCACTCTTTGCCTTGATGACAGCTTTGCATTCTCTCAACCAGCTTCACCTGGAATGCTTTTCCAACAGTCTTGAAGGAGTTCCCACATATGCTGAGCACTTGTTGGCTGCTTTTTCTTCACTCTGCAGTCCAACTCATCCCAAACCATCTCAATTGGGTTGAGGTTGGGTGATTGTGGAGGCCAGGTCATCTGATGCACTACTCCAGCAGTCTCCTTCTTGGTCAAATAGCCCTTACACAGCCTGGAGGTGTGTTGGGTCATTGTCCTGATGAAAAACAAATGATAGTGGKACTAAGTGCAAACTATATGGGATGGCATATTGCTGCAGAATGCTGTGGTAGCCTTGCTGGTTGTGTGCCTTGAATTCTAAATAAATCACAGACAGTGTCACCAGCAAAGCACCCCCTCACCATTACACCTCCTCCATGCTTTTGGGTGGGAACCACACATGCAGAGATCATCCGGTTACCTACTCTGCGTCTCACATAAACCCTGCGGTTGGAACCAAAAATCTCTAATATGGACTCATCAGACCAAACGACAGATTTCCACCGGTCTCATGTCCATTGCTTGTGTTACTTGGCAAGTAACAAGTCTCTTCTTGTTATTGGTGTCCTTTAGTAGTGGTTTCTTTACCGAAATTAGACTATGAAGGCCTGATTCACGAAGTCTCCTCTGAACAGTTGATGTTGAGATGTGTCTGTTACTTGAACTCTGTGAAGCATTTATTTGGGCTGCAATTTCTGAGGCTAGGAACTCTAATTAACTTTCCACTGCAGCAGAGGTAACTCTGGGTCTTCCTTTCCTGTGGCGGTCCTCATGAGAGACAGTTTCATCATAGCGCTTGATGGGTTTTGCAACTGCATTTGAAGAAATGTTCCATATTGAATGACCTTCATGTCTTAAAGTAATGAGGGACTGTCTTTTCTCTTTGCTAATTTGAGCTGTTCTTGCCATAATATGGACTTGGTCTTTTACCAAATAGACCTATCTTCTGTATACCACCCCTACTTTGTCACAACACAACTGATTGGCTCAAACGCATTAAGAAGGAAAGAAATACCACAAATTAACCTTTAACAAGGCAGGTATGTTAATTGAAATGCATTCCAGATGACTACCTCATGAAGCTGGTTGAGAGAATGCCAAAAATGTGCAAAGCTGTCATCAAGGCAAAGGGTGGCTATTTTGAAGAATCTCAAATCTAAAATATATTTTAATTTGATAAACACTTTTTTTGGTTACTACATGATTCCATATGTGTTATTTTGTAGTTTTGATGTCTTCAATATTATTCTACAATGTAGAAAATAGTAAAAATAAAGAAAAACCCTGGAATAAGTAGGTGTGTCCAAACTTTTGTCTGGTACTGTATATCTTGTCATTTCCCAGGGAGTGTGYCTGTTTTCAAATTATGTAAGTTGTCAGGGGAATTGCAAGATTATGTTATAATGCTTGTATTGCATTATAATGGTTGTTTTATTCGACAGAATAGAGTATTCTGTTAACTATTGTGTGTGTGTTCTACTGAGGATGGGCCTCTATGAGATAACACTGACAGAGGAGATTTACGATGTCTTTGGGTGATAAAACCTAAAGAGCATTCCAGAGAACATGAGTTAATGTTTCTGCTCTATAACCGTACCAGGGAGAGATGGTTCTAGTTTGGAATCTTAACCTTGTGAACATTCTATGTATCTGTTGTTCGTCATGTAGGTTGAAAGGGGTGTATCTTGCCTATAAAATACCTTTGTACTTTTGTTTTATCACTCTCAACGGATCATTAGAAATGGTGGATCGTTGAATGTCATTGCTATTGCAAAGCTCTTATTAAAGATTTAGTTTAAGTATGACTCTGACTTGTTTGATAAGTTTGTCTCTCTTGATAAGTGTATCTCTCCTCATTTGATAGTAAAGAAATTAACCACCACAAAGTGTAAAAATAAAGTTATGTTTGTAAAATGGTCACCAGCTTTATTTACCTTTTTTGTACAGTACTGCATAATACATTATGGTTAAAATCTAGTGCTGACTGTAAAATGGTCACCAGCTTTATTTACCTTTTTTGTACAGTACTGCATAATACATTATGGTTAAAATCTAGTGCTGACTGACCTAATGTGGGACAAGGACAGAATTGTGCTGACTTTACACAGAACATTGCGAGACAGAATCTGGGACCAGGATGACATTTTTTCACAGGATGAAAGAAAGGACAAAAAGGTCAATTGGATATCAAAGCAAGCACTCTATCATGTAGTAAGTGTCTTCCTTTATGTGCAATCAGTTAATGCATTACCCTGTTTATCTCTCAATACCACAAGGATGACGCAAGTGAAGTTTGGTCTAGTGCTGTAGGTTGGTTATCTTGGAATTCAGCAGGTAATAATTCTTAAAGTCATTACATAATGTATTGAGTTTATTTTCCAATTCTGGGGTCCATTTGACTAACGCTTTATACTGTATTAATATTTCAGCGTTAGTGTATCGGTATATGGCAGTCATCTTTGATTCTTTTAATCTTTTTTGAATCTGTTTGTGTAAATGATTTAAATCTCAGTTGGTACACTCTATTGGCATTCCAAAATACTTCAAAACACATTCACAGCTGTAATACGCTGAAAGATTAACTTGTACCAAAATGATACGAAGAGAAGAGTATAGAGAAGGGAAGGAACTGATCATGATCCGAAGCATACCACCTCATCTGTGAAGCATGGCTTGGGCATGTATGGCTGCCAATGGACCTGGTTCCCTTGTATTTATTGATGATGTGACTGCTGACAAAAGCAGCAGGATGAATTCTGAAGTGTTTAGGGCCATATTATCTGCTCAGATTCAGCCAAATGCTTCATAAATAATTGGATGGCGCTTCACAGTGCAGATGGACAATGACCTGAGCATACTGTAAATGCAACCCAATACTTTTTTAAGTCAAAGAAGTAGAATGTTCTGCAATGGCCAAGTCAATCACCTGACCTGAATCCAATTGAGCATGCATTTCACTTGCTGAAGGCAAAATACCACAAGAACAAGCAGGAACTGAAGACAGCTTCAGTAAAGGCCTGGCAGAGCATCACCAGGGAAGAAACCCAGCATATGGTTGAATGTCACCATGTAGCAAAAAAAATGCTCCATCGTCAAATTCGTGTTGATGAGAGGAATCACTTGAAGCCATTGCGGTCTGGTCAGTTCTTTCAGTTTTGCTCAAAGGATTGTGTTGTTAGCTTTAGCAAATGATGTTATTCTTCAATAACACAAACTCCAAAGCGAATCAGGGGGAGAAAAATAGGTTTATTCAGAGAGGACAAATCAAGATGTTATGCTGGGAGTCAGATGTTCAGTCTCCCTGTCCTAAGCTTTTCCCCCAGAATAAAGGAACATGATGCCATTTATAACCCCTCCACCCTAGCCTGGGGTTGACCAATCAGAAGTCCTTGCAGGACCACTTGGCCAATGGCCAAATAACAAGTGTCTCACTCCAGACTCATTGTACAGACCAATGGAAATGTGGCCCACGTAGAACACGTCGCTCTGAGTTCAGGAGTGACATTCCACAGATTCGAACAGATGTTGAACTGAAACCCAACTCCTATTACCATTCGCTATTGACCATTAGTACTCTCGTTTTTAGTTTAGTCCTCTCAAACTCTCATACTCTGCGTTGTGATCTTCAAAGTATTCTTACATTAGTGTCTGCCTCCATTTCAGAAAAGCCTGCCTTGGGGGAGAGACAGGGCCGGAGCACGAAGCACTGCCCCACACAAGTTGTAGTCTTCCAGAGACGGGAAAAATGTGTCAGCTTATATATTTAGCAATGAATCCACTGGTAGGAACATTGCTGAAAGAAGTCCAATGTCTCTATCGAACAAGGACAACCATATCTACACGCACAAAAATGTATAATGCGAACAATATCACATAGAGCCTTCACGAAATGCCACAAATAGGACTACATTTATGTTCAGATCTCACAATACACCGGAAGCCGCCACAGGGTGTGTATCATTCAGCGCGCGTCGCCCAGACCTGACTTCCCCCTGGGAAATTATGTGTGAAACACATCTGACTGACATAGAAATGGCTCGGACATGATGAAAACAAGCCCAGATTCACCCAGGGTGAAATTCCCTTTTAATTGGGACTTTATCAATGAGAATTKATACTCTTCTGGATCTTAAGGAGTAGGTGGAGGATAATGCCAACCCATCCCAAGCTTACCAAAACCTTTCACTTTCTGTTGCTGATAGGTGAGTTTCTTGTAAAAAACTGATGTTGGCATAATTATTTTTTAAATAAAAAGCTGCTGGATCATTAAGAGATCCTGAGTGGTATCCCGAGTGGCGCAGCGGTCTAAGGCACTGCATCTCAGTTTAAGAGGCTTCACTACAGTCCCTGGTTCAAATCCAGGCTGAATCACATCYGGCTGTGAGTCCCATACGGTGGCGCTGTCACGCTTCTCGTGGGCTGAAGGAAGAGTGGACCAAGGTGCAGCGTTTATGATTTAATTTWAAAAAACAATCGAACAAAAACAACAAACAGGAGAACGAAAGCAAACAGCATACCAGCAGCATACCACCCTGCATACCACTGCTGGCTTGCTTCTGAAGCTAAGCAGGGTTGGTCCTGGTCAGTCCTTGGATGGGAGACCAGGTGCTGCTGGAAGTGGTGTTGGAGGGCCAGTAGGAGGCACTCTTTCCTCTGGTCTAAACAAAGAGCCCAATGCCCCAGGGCAGTGATTTGGGACACTGCTCTGTGTAGGGTGCTGTCTTTTGGATGGGACGTTAAACGGGTGTCCTGACTGAGGTCATTAAAGATCCCATGGCACTTATCGTAAGAGTAGGGGTGTTAACCCCGGTGTCCTGGCTAAATTCCCAATCTGGCCCTCAACCATCACGGTCACCTAATAATCCCCAGTTTACAATTGGCTCATTCATCCCCCTCCTCTCCCCTGTAACTATTCCCCAGGTCGTTGCTGCAAATGAGAACGTGTTCTCAGTCAACTTACCTGGTAAAATAATGAAAAAATAATAAAAAAAAAAAAAAAAAACAGTTCTGTCAGGCAAACAAAACAGCTAAACAGAAAATAACTACCTACAAAAACCATGTGGGGAAAAAGCTACCTAAGTATGGTTCTCAATCAGAGACAACGACAGACAGCTGCCTCTGATTGAGAACCACACCCGGCCAAACACACATAAATACAAATCATAGAAAAAGGAACATAGAATGCCCACCCAAATCACACCCTGACCAAACCAAAATAGAGACATAAAAAGCTCTCTACGGTCAGGGCGTGACAGGCGCACAATTGGCCCAGCGTTGTCTGGGTTTCGCCGGGGGTAGGCCGTCAATGTAAATAATAATCTTTCTTAACTGACTTGCCTAGTTAAATAAAGGTTAAATAAATAAAGAGCAGGAGTAGTATAGTGACTTGTAACATCAACGCAACATCCGTCTGCTCTAGGCACTGGCAGAGCCAAAGCGAGTGCGTCCATCTATTCAATTGACTTTTCATGTTCAGTTGGCCTAGCTCCATTTCTTTTACATTCCACCTTGACATCCAATTAATTCATTTGTTTTGATATAATTGCCCAACGAAAATCTGGAAATAATGATTGAAAGGTGCATAATTGTGGGCTTCGCGCACATAGCCCGCTTGTTTGTCTCTCTCTTTTATAAACGTRTGTTTTTAAAGGAAGGTAGAGATGGCAACAGAAATAAAAGTACTGTGTGCTTACAATTTCAGCATCTTAGGCTGTATGACATTTGATCTTTTTTCACATATGGGCCATTTAAATTATTCCGGCCCACTTAGACCGTTCAAAAATAATTGTCCAGATCATAGCAATCATCGAGTTGTCTTATTCACTTGTCAATTCGTTACTTAAACAAATAGATCATGGCTATAACCTACCAAATAAGTGGTTGTCATTTAGGCTACATAGCCAATAGTCATTAAAGTGTTATTCATTTAGACAGATTGCCCGAGTGGTGCTGTGATTATCTTTTGAATAGGCATGTGAGAGAATATATTAACAACACCTACCTTTGTCTTTTGTGTCTTTGATGTGGTGGGGTGTAATAGTCCATAGTTTATTAATTTCAGTAGCCTAAACAGTTCAATAGTCCAGTGCCCCATCTGTTGTACATTGTCTGTTGAGAGGCTGTCCTGTAGTCTATACATTTCGTTCATTGCCATTTCCAACGTTCTCCAGGAATCGGGTAAATTCTACTGCTGATTTCAGTGTGATATCTCCTTCCATTTGACCCGTAGTTGTACGGGGTACACCAAAGAGAATGGGATACGTTTTTCAGCATAAATTTTTCTTTATGGGGTCGAATTCTCTGCGTTTCATGTAGAGGTCCCTGCTCAAGTCAGCATTGATGTAGATCCGATGATACTCATACATCAAAAGGTCAGACTCCCGACTTTTTGGCTTGGATGGCCAGTCGTAGAAATGATTTGTCCCTATAGTTAAGGAACTTAAAATAATGATAATAATATCCAAAACAATATACTTGCAGTGAAGCCGCTCAACAACTACACCATACTAGTCATCCAACACATAGAAGCATCCAGGGTCAATGCCCTGCTCAAGGGCACATTGACAGATCTCCCACCAGGCCAAAAAACGTGAACCCGAACCCTAAAAGATCCCCCCACAATTCCCCAATAGTTGTCCCTCAACCAATACTAATTGAGTGTATGTAAACTTCTGACCCACTGGGAATGTGATGAAAGAAATAAAAGCTGAAATAAATCATTCTCTACTATTATTCTGA
>NW_019957535.1:1067138-1093259 GCF_002910315.2 Salvelinus sp. IW2-2015 | reverse complement strand
TTGTGGTCATAGAGGCGCCTGCGGCCACCAGAGGTCTCGGAAGAGGAATATTTTCTCCTCCGTTTTCTTTTCTCATCTTCCTTCTCCCGTGGTGTTTGAGGCGAGAGAGGATCCTTTGTCCAACGAGGACTCTGGTCGCAGGCCCTAAGAACCACTGCGCCACCCGCGGAGGCAGTTTACACTCATGAGCGGTGATCCATCCCTTGTGTCGTCCCGAACTGTCCACTATGTTCGTACCAGTATTCAATCATTTATCCCTTGCCAAGAATGAATTTTAAATCACTCCCAACCTGACAGGTGTCTTTGTGTAAAGGTTGTTCCATGTGACACAATTCTCTGTTTGCGTTCTTCGCTAGAACTTGGTGGCATGATCAAGCTGATTAAACACAGAGAGTGTTGATAGAATCTCAACAAATTAACACAGGGGTTTTTCCACCCTGCAATTGAAGTTGTGCTAGTGCTGTAGAGTGTTATCTTGAATTCACGACTAATAATCTCTTAAATCCATACATAATGTATTGAGTATTATCCAATTCTGGGGTCACTTGACTAACGCTTATACCTGTATTAATATTTCAGCGTTAGTGTATCGTATATGGCAGTCTCTTTGATTCTTTTATCTTTTTGAATCTGTTTTGCTACAATGATTTTAATCTCAGTTGGTTACACTCATTTGGCATTCCAAAATACTTTCAAAACACATTTCAACATCTGTAAAACGCTGAAAATTACTAATTGTACCAAAATGATACGAAGAGAAGACTATAGAGAAGTGGAAGAACTGATCATGATGATCCGAAGCATACACCTCATCTGTGAAGGCATGGCATTGGGCATGTATGGCTGCCAATGGACCTGGTTCCCTGATTTATTGATATGAGTGAGTGACTGCTGACAAAAAGCCAGCAGGATGAATTCTGAAGTGTTAGGGCCATTATTTATTGCTCAGATTCAGCCAAATGCTTCATAAATATATTGATGCGCTTCACAGTGCAGATGGACAATGACCTGAGCATACTGTAACTGCAAACCCAATACTTTTAAGTCAAAGAACTAGAATGTTCTGCCATATGGCCAAGTAGTACACATCACCTGACTAAATCCAATTGAGCATCATCACTTGCTGAAGGCAAATACCACAAGAACAAAGCAGGAACTGAAGACAGCTCAGTAAAGCCTGGCAGAGCATCACCAGGGAAGAAACCAGCATATGGTTGAATGTCCAACAGTAGCCAAAAAAAATGTCCTCATCGTCAAATTCGTGTTGATGAGAGGGAATACACTTGGAAGCACATTGCGGTCTGTCAGTCTTTCAGTTTTGCTCAAGATGTTGTAAGATTGTTAGCTCTTTTAGCAAATGATGTTATTTCATTCAAACACAAATCCAAGCTAATCAGGGGGAGAAAAATAGGTTTATTCAGAGAGACAAATCAAGATGTCTATGCTTCGGGAGTCAGATGTCTATTCTCCCTTCCTATAGCTTTTCTCCCCAGAATAAAGAACATGATGCCATTGTATAACCCCTCCCACCCTACTGCCTGGTGACCAATCAGAAGTCCTTGCGGACCACTTGGCCATAAGCCAAATAACAAGTGTCTCACTCCAACTCATTGTACACAGCCAATGGAAATGTGGCCCACGTAGAACACGTCGCTCTGAGTTCAGGAGTGACCTTCCACAATTCGAACAGATGTTGAAATTCTGAAACCCAACCCTATTACCATTCCTATTGGACATTAGTACTCTCTCTTTTAGTTTAGTCCTCTAAAACTCTCATACTCTGCGTTTGATCTTCAAAGTATTCTTACTTATGTTGTCTGCCTCCATTTCAGAAAAGCCTGCTGGGGAGAGACAGGGCCGGAGCACGAAGCCACTGACCCACACAAGTGTATAGTACTTGTACCATCATGCCGAAAGCACTGGAAAAACTTGTGTCAGTTATCTCTCACAAACTCAAGCGCAAGAAGGCACAATAGTCCAACGTACGAGGCACCAGCATTCCGCAAAGGACAGCGCATCACTATACGTTGCTCTCCTAGTACGAGACACAAGGGCACAACACCATATCCCTAGACTATCTTCGACCAATATTTCTCTTTGTAAATGATGTAAGCCTACTGCTGAGAACGGAGGAGAAAATATGCACTATTCTGCTCTGACGTCTCTCGACAGAGGTGCCACACTCAGACATCCTCAAGGACAATGAGGGCAGCGTTATATCCCTCCTGGGTTCAGACTCACAGACTCACCACCAGACCCCACCACTATGGCGAGGCTGCTGCACCCACGCGCTGCCGCCTCAGCACACTAGACCAATAGATCTCCTCCCCCTATGAGGAAATTAGTGTGAAACACATCTGCTGACCTTGAATTTAAGAATCATCGTGAACATCGTTATCTGAAAATTGTGATGAAAACAAGCCAGATCACCAGTGTTTAAATTCCCCTTTTATAATATGTTGTAGCTTAGCATGAGATGATACGTCTCTTTGGAACACCACATCAAGGTGCAGTAATGGCTGAGGATAATGCCTAACACAGCTAATTCCGAAGCCCCATCACCCATATCTCTTCTACAATCTTTCTGCTGTGTATCACTGTTCCTAGCAGTTATTACTAAAATTGATTCAATCTTTTTGTCAAAAACTATTGCGCTCGCTTCAAATTACTCTATATAACTTCCAAAGAGCGACAAAAAAAAGGATGCTGAAATGGAAACGAATCCCCTCCACTGGTCCGTCAGCAGCGTAAGCACGGCATGCGTTTCCCAGTTTCCAGTGCAAAACTACCTCCCGTAGTTCCCTGTAGATTACAAATCCAGGTCATTAATTTTGCACATGGCTGGGCAATGCATGAAACAAATCCACATATCCCAGCTGTTGCACATCACTGATCAACACGATTTCTTCGCAGCAGAGCATCTGAAGACAACTAACTGGAATAGTTGAATAACCAATCCCTAGGTGCAGCGTTTATGATTTCAAAGTGTAAATAAGAAAAAACTCCAGAAAAGCGAAAAGACAACAAACAGGAGGAAGACGATCTACGACAAAATCAACCGATGACACAGTCAAGGTCAATGCGTCATACCCACCCGCTCTCATCTCCACCTCATGCCCTGTTGCAACTTACATGAAGCTAAGCAGGATTGACTGCATGTTGCCAATGCGTCCTTGATGGAGACCCTCAGCGTCCTCTGACTGACGTGCGAGCTCAGACGTGTGCCAGTAGCATGACCATTCTTGTCTGCGTTTCGAAGAAACAAAAGCCCAATATGCCCCAGAGCTCTGTATCTATCTCGGACAGCTTCAGCTCCTGTGCATAAAGGGTCTCCCAGACATGTTTCTTTCTTGGGAGGACGTTAAATGGACCGCGTAGTGTCCTGCACTCTTCCTATCTGACCTGTCATTAAAATCCCCATATCCAACAGTCGCTACAGACTTATTCTGTAATAGTATGTATTGAGAGTCCGGTTTGAACCCCGGCTCGCTGCCAATGGCTATGTCCTCGGACTCACGAACATCCCCATCTGCCGCCTCAACTCCATGTCTACGGAACGATACATCCTAACAGCATCCCACAGTTTACAAGAGCTCAATTCATCACCCCCTGCTCCCACTGTAACCAGGTATGCGTGTATGGCTGGAAATGAGAGGTCACAACGTGTTTGGCTCTCAGTCAACCTCGTTACCTGTAAGAGATAATAAAAGAGAAAGTAAAACAAATAAGTAAACAAAAAAAGAGAGAAACTGTTCTGTTCAGGCAAACAAACAGCTACTCATAACATGAGAAAATCACTACCCTACAAAAATCGCACGTGAGGGAAAAAGAGCGTACCTAAGTGGATGGTCTCAATCAGCACGACACCGACACGACAGCTGCCTATGACTGAGTGAGGAACAGACACGCGCGGATGCTCGATAACATCTCACCTTATGATATATACAGCAAACTACTACCAAGAATGAGAACCTTGAACAGAATGTGCAATCAAACTGACACCAGACCAACAACCTCAACAAGTACATAAAGCTACTCTACGGTGCAAGGCGTGCAGCGCACAAATGGCACACCAGACGGTCGTCCTGCCGCGAGTACCATGCCGGTAGCCCCGTCATCCATGTAACCCTTACAAATAAATCTTGTCATTCCCAAATCATCGCAGACACGGTCCTCAGTAAATAAAGGTTAAACTAAATAAAGACAGGAGTGTATAGTGACTTTGTACATCAACGCACCATCCGTCTCTCTAGCACTGGCAGACGCAAGACGAGTGCGTCCACTCCTTCAATTTTCAATGACTCTTTCGACATTCATTCCAATCTGGCACCAAAGACATCCCAGTACTTCATCTACCCTACTGACTACACCCGCTGAGACTATCGCGAATCAAGTGTTCCCCAAAGACCTATCGTTTTGTATGCCTAGATTCTCTAATCTGTTGCGTCACCTACGAAAACATCGTGGAGGTTCAGTTACACATTGAAAGATGGGCCGACATGTTATGGCTTCGCGCACATACCCGCTTGTTGTCTCTCTCGTTTTATAAACGTTATGTTTTTAAAGGAAGTAGAAGATGGCAACAAAATAATATAGTACTGTGCTCGCTACAATTTCACATGTTAAGGCTTAGACAATTGTTCATCGTTTTTGTGCACATATGCCGTCCAGACTACAATGTCCTTATTCTCCAAGCAGCGCCACTCCACTAAGACGGCGCGTCACCGTTCCACAGACACATCATTCTCCACAGCACTACTTGCAGACTATCGATCCGTATATGTCAGTCGATGAAGTTCATGCTGTCGAAGTCGTACTTTTCCTAGATGCTAACATATGATAGACTAATGCTAAACCTAGTCGCGAAGATAATGTCCGTCTATGTCCATTTAAGCGCCTTGACTCCCTCAAGGCGCCGTCTCTTAATGTCTATGTGAAAGTGTTTATTCATTAGACATGTAATGCGCATCCCACTGCAAGTGGTGTCTGTATATACCCTTGTTGGTACATAGCACGACTCGACATGAGTGAGAGAAGACTAATTAACGAAATCAGCCAACTGTCCTTGGCTTATCCTGTCTTTCGCTATGTGTAGCTGCGTCGTTGAGGTGCGTTCTCACAGTTACGAATCACTCTATATCATTTAACTTTATCTATTGCCCGTACCTAACTAGGCACACCATCTGCAGTCCTATCATGCACCACACCAGTGTCAGAGTCATCCAGGGCTCCAGCGCATCTACGTTCACGTGAGCAGATTGATCTGTAGTCAGAGGATCCCTGGAGCTTCTGGGCATCTTTCTATTATGCGTGTTCACTACTCGTATGCATTCCAAGTTATTCCATAGACGAAGTTGTCCCCCTACTTTAGAAATCGCGAAAGCGTTTTCTCATTAACTAGCTTACATTAACTGCATTCCTACGGTTTGATGTTAAACTGTTCTTGCTCTCTTAACGCGAACACATGTTTTCCAGCACGTGCCGATAGGTTCATATTCAGAGGTTGCTTATGAGGTCTCACATAACAAGACATAGAGTGGAGATATACATGTGCCATTCTATTAACACCTCTTTACAATATAAACGATCTGTTGATACTCGGTTCTTGAGAATTTCTTAGCAGATTCTATTCTTTCCGAGAAAGACAGTTCCCTGAGAAAAAAGATGAGTACATTTTTTTTTGCTGAGTTTTTTTGTAGAGTGCCTTATGTTGAAAGCAGTCGATGATTCTTTTTCTCAGACATTAAATAAACAACTCCAGGCTGAAAGACAAAAGGCCTTAGCCTTTTAAGAAAATAAACAAATTAAACTGGCAAAGCAGCCCAGAGCAAGTAGCATTCCTCAGAGTCCAGCAACAGTCACGCCTGACACATTTCTATTGCATGTTTCACATTTACAAGCACACTACAGTCGAAGAAGAGGACGAAAAAGACAATCCCTGCAACCCTGAGTCTTGCTATTTATGTAGTCGTGTCAAGTCAGCTTAGAGTTTCTGAGTGCATTTTGGCAGTCGTAAGGTAAACAATCTCCGTTTAATCGCATCTCCAGACATCCTATAGTAATACAGTCGATTATGATATGACTGTACCTTAATTCTCCTTACTTAAACTATCATATATCAATAAATACCCGCCATTCACATCACCAGATTCTAACACATTGTCTAGTCACATTGTACCGAGCGGCTTCTCAACACAAATGTTTCCTACAACTCATTAGATGCTACCATAATGTCACTCCTAGCTCAAGGACACATCCATTAATGTTTATCGATCAAACAATTCAGCATAGGCGTACAGCTCTCCTATCATATGCTCCCTGCTACAAATGTTATATCGATGAGCTGCTACATCCTCACATTTATGACTCCCATCTCTCAGTTTATGAATGACTGACTCCCAGAAGCTGCTCCTCTCATCCTCTATACCTCACTGACTCTCGCAAAAAATTATCCCGTGAACCTTTTGGTTTAATAATATTACCATAATACACTCAAAGATAAAGATCCCCCTACACCAAATTCCCCAATGGATATATAACTAACTGTTACAATACCTATGCACGCTTAGACACCATCGCGCTCCCACCAGCTCCCCCCTCCCCCGAAGAAGAACAAAAAACTACAAATATCATGTTCACATTCCTCTCACCCCACAACTAACACCCCCAATACTATAACAAAACGAACACAAGAGTATGCAACTAAAATAAAAAAGAAAAAGACAGAATGAACAGCAAAAACAATGCAAAAAAGAATAATCGATCATTTTTTTTAAAAGACATCAAGGAGCAACAAAATCATAAAAGCAATGCCAAAGTATACAGTTGAAGTCCGGAAGTTTACATACACTTAGATTGGAGTCATTAAAACTCGTTTTTCAACCACTCCACAAAATTTCTTGTTAACAAGTCAGTTAGGACATCTACTTGTACATGACACAAGTAATTTTCCAACAATTGTTACAGACAGATTGTTTTCACTATAATTGACTGTATCACAATTCCAGTGTCAGAAGTTTACATACACTAAGTTGACTGTGCCTTTAACAGCTTGGAAAATTCCAAAAATTGATTCATGGCTAAAGCTTCTGATAGGCTAATTGACATCATTTGAGCAATCGAGGTGTACCTGTGGATGTATTTCAACGAGCCTACCTTCAAACTCATGCCTTTTGCCTTGACATCACCGGGAAAATCAAAAGAAAGACCTCAGAAAAAAAAGTTTAGACCTCTACAAATCGGGTTCACCGTCATACCGCTCAGGAAGGAGACCGTTCTGTCTCCTAGAGATGAACGTACTTTTGGTGCGAAAAGTGAAAAAATCAATCCCAGAACAACAGCAAATGACCTTGTGAAATGCTGGAGAAACAGGTACAAAAGTATCTATATCCACAGTAAAATGAGTCCTATAGCGACAAATAACCTGAGAGGCCACTCAGCAAGGAAGAAGACCTGCTCCAAAACCACCATAAAAAAAGCGCAGACTACGGTTTGCAACTGCACATGGACAAAGATCGTACTTCTTGAAATGTCCTCTGGTCTGATGAAACAAAAATAGAACTGTTTGGCCATAATGACTCATCCATTAGTTTGCATGAAAAAGGGGGAGGCTTGCAAGCCGAAGAAGAAACATCCAACGTGAAGCACGGGGTTGCAGCATGTTGCTGGGGCTTTTGCTGCAGGAGGGACTGGTGGCACTTCACAAACAGATGGCTTAAGGGAGGAAAATTTGTGGATATATTGAAGCAACATTCAAGACATCAGCGCAGGAAGTTAAAAGCTTGTTCGCAAAGATGGGTCTCTTACAAAACGACAATGACCTCCAAGATATACTTCCAGGCGTTTGGCAAAGATGCATAAGACAACAAAGTCAAGTATTGATGGCCATCAGAAAGCCCTGACTCAACCCATAGAAAGCATGTGTGGCAGAAACTGGACAAACGCATGTGCGAGCGAAGGAGGCCTACAAACGCTCACTAGTTACACCAAGCTCTGTCAGGAGGAATGTCGCGCCAAAATTCACCCAAATTATTGTGGGAAGCTGTGGGCAGCTTACCGCCTCCAAAACGTTTGACCCAATTAAAGCCCAATGCTACCAAAGAATACTAATTGAGTGTATGTAAACTTCTGACCCACTGGGAATGTGATGAAAGAAATAAAAGCTGAAATAAATCATTCTCTACTATTATTCTGACATTTCACATATTTAAAATAAAGTGGTGATCCTAACTTACCTAAGACAGGGAATTTTTACTGGGATTAAATGTCAGAAAATGTGAAAAAACGAGTTTAAATATATTTGGCTAAGGTGTATGTAAACTTCCGACTTCAACTGTATGTTTGTGTGCATGTATGCGTTTATTTGAATGAGAGTGTGTATGCATGTGTGCAACCGGCATCAGTTGTAAAAACACTGCCCCTCAGTGTTAATCAAACATACTTTTCATTATGTTTTATTTAGACTTTTTTATTTGACCATCATTCTGTCTCCCGCACAGCAACTCCACTCCCACATGTCTCCAATTCCACATCCCAACCCTCAGCTTCCCTCAGCCCATCCCATCTATCTCTGCTGGCCACCCTCTTCGGGGTTCTACGCAACACATATCTTTCAACTATGCTGTGATGTTTAACGTACAATTTCAATCTATCAAATCGAATAGAATCCACAGATTGCGAGTTGATGATAAATACTTTTACTAAGAGTATTAATTAGTATTAATCACCCCCCCCCCAACATTTTTAATAAAAAATAAAATAAAAAAATGAGTATTAATTAGTATATTAGTAATTGACTGACCCAGTCTCTCTAACAGTACTATTTCTAGGGTCAAGTTTTGATCAATGCTATGCATTTTCAGCCATTCCCAAACCTGAGAACAAAAACAGGCTACCTGAGCRCAATAACAAAATAAATGGTCTATTGGTTCTGTATCCTTGCAACAAAATCTGCATAGCTTTGATGATTTTATGCCCTAAATATTCAACATTTTGTTGGTGGCAAGAATTCTATATAATCATTTTAGCTGAAAAGCACTAAATCTTGAATCTTGCGTTGTTTTATATATCAACTCATACACCCTGTACCATGGAATCGGTACATCAAAAATTTCTTCCCAACTATTTTGCAATCTGTATGGCACAGTTGTCAACATCCTGGTTCTCAAATGAAACTGGTATACTTTCCTATTTATGCTATTTTTATTCCTCCGCCAGTTTTGATCCTTTATATTGGGCAGACAGACCAGTTCCCTACCTCCTCCCACTGCCAACTGCCTCCTCCATTTTGGGGGTAATGCTGTAATCAATTGTTTGTACTCTTGGATTGAGCAGACCTTCCTGTACAATTCTGATAACTCCATGAAGGACATAACTCTACCTTTCCAATTTACAATATAATTTGAGAACAAAATACCCTTTTCAAACATCTTTCCCATAAATACAGGTATTTTATCATCCAGCACATTTGAGTTCAGCCATAATATTTGTTATATCTTTTCAGGGGGATGAAATTGTAGCAAGCTCTCCAATGCTTGTTTGAAAAAGAGAGATACTTTGAAAAAAGTATAATTTTCAATTAATTGAAAATGAGACATGGCAATCTGCACCAAGGCAAAAAGGCCATTTTTAAACAAAGGATGATCTTTTCTTAGTAATCTACTTGAGAACCATTTAGGGTTCAAGTACAACTTTTGAATAAGTGAAGCTTTTAGAGAGAGTTTGAGTGCTTTCATATTGAATAATGTAGATAGGCACGTTTTATTTTGTCTGGTTTAGCGTCCCAGATAAAGATAAATATTTTTTGCTCATATGATTTGAAAAACGAAATATCAGTAGGCAGCGCCATAAGTAAGTGAGTAAACTGAGATCTGACTAAGGAGTTAATCAGGGCAATTTTTCCATAAATAGACAGGTATTTACCTCTCCATGGTTGCAGGATCTTGTCTATTTTTACAAGTTTTCTATTGAAATTCATCGTGGAGAGCTTTTGTGACATGAATTTTATAGGTAAACTGCAGGGTAATGAAAATTGTCAAAGACTCCAGCCACCCTAGTCATAGACTGTTCTCTCTGCTATCGCACGGCAAGCAGTACCGGAGCACCAAGTCTAGGTCAAAGAGGCTTCTAAACAGCTTCTACCCCCAAGCCATAAGACTCCTGAACATCTAGTCAAATGGCTACCCAGACTATTCACATTGCCCCTCCCCACCACTGCCACTCTCTGTTATCATCTATGCATAGTCACTTTAATAACTCTACCTACATGTACATACTACCTCAACTAACCGGTGCAACTAACATTGCCTCTATACCGGCACCCTCCTGTATATAATGTTCTTTTTTTACTGCTCCTCTTTAATTGCTTGTTACTTTTATCTCCTATCCATATTTTTGGAAACTGAACTGTCGGTTAGGKGCTCATAAGTAAGCATTATATATATATCACACACACACACACACACAGTATACATATATATTATAATACAAAAACACAGTAATGTGATGCAAATAAAATATCACATCACCCAGAAAAACGGTTACATTTCTCCACAAATAAGCCCACAATCAATACTTTAAATTGCCAAATGACACCAGAACATCAAGATGCCAGATAGTTTGTTTGTGCAATACGGTGAATTAACACTAAAATCAGATGTACCTTACTCAGTGGAGACCCAAGGAACGTCAAAAGTTAGCCAATCCTGTGAGGGGGGGGTTGGCAACTTAGATGTCTATACTTCAACAGAAAAGTTAGATAAGACAGACAGCATTTTATGAAGTAGAGCCTTGTAAACAAAAAGGGAGTAATATAGAGGTCTACGGGTCTTTAGCAAAGTCCAGCCAACCTTTTGATACAGGATGCAGTGATGAGTATCAAAACTGTCACCTGTAACAAAACGAAGGGCACTATGGTAGATGGCATCCAAAGGTTTAAGAGTGCTTTTAATTAATAAGGACTGGGGAGTTTTTCAGGATAACATTTTAACGGAATGGAGCTAAGGACAGGCAAATTCCTAGAGGAAAATCTGGTTCAGTCKGCTTTCCAAATGACAGTGGGAGAGGAATTCACCTTTCAGCAGGACAATAAACTAAAACACAAGGCCAAATCTACACCGGAGTTGCTTACCAAGAAGACACTGAAGACTGATTGATAGAGTTACAGTTTGACTTAAATCCGCTTGAAAATCTATGGCAAGACCTGAAAATGGTTGTTTAGCAATGATCAACAACCAATTTGAGTTTGAAGAATTTTTGAAAAAAATCCTGGTATGGAAAGCTCTTAGGGAGTTACACCGAAAGACTCACGGCTGTAATCACTGTCAAAGGTGCTTCTACAATGTAATGACTCAGGGGTGTGAATACTTATGTAAATGAAATATTTATGTGTTTTAATTTAAATACATTTCTAAACATTTCTAAAAACACGTTTAAAAATATATATTTGTAACCCATCCACATCTTTGCAGCTTTTCTGGTACATATACAGTACATACATTTTTACATACATGGTACTTTTATATAAAGCAGTCACATAACAATAATACATTACCAAACATAATCTCTTTAATCCAAACCCTCAGCCACTCAGCCCATCCCACGTATCACCATAGACCACCCTCATTTGGTTTCCATGTGCCATATATTTTTCAATTGTGCTGTGATGTTTTAAATCGTTTTTYCCCCCTTTCTAAATCATATAGTATCCACAGATTGTGGAGCTAAAGATTAAAACCTTTCCAACGAGTATTATTATATTATTTATTAACTGACTATGGCTTTCCAAATCGCCCAACACTGCTATTTGTAAGGTTAACTTTAAGTGCATGTTGTGATTTTTTGAACCATTCCTGAACCTGTGACCAGAAACAAGCTAAATAGGAACAATACCAGAATAAATGATCTATTGATTCTGTCTCTTCACAGCAAAATCTACAGAGCTGAGTATAAGGGCACAAGGCGAGACCCAGATGCAGACACGGGAGGCAGATGGTTTGAGTCCTTGATATTTATTAATAATCCAAAAGGGTTGGGAAAGAGAATGGACAGGCAAAAGGTAAAAACCAGTTCAGAGTCCAGGAGGTACAGTGTTGCAGGCAGGCTCTAGGTCAGGGCAGGCAAAATGGTCAGGCAAGCGGGTAAAGAGTCCAGGAAACAGTCAAGGCTCAAAACCGGGTGGACTAGCAAAAGACAATAGAAAGGCAGGAGCACGGGAAAAACACACTGGTTGACTTGGAACATACAAGATGAACTGGCACAGACAGACAGAAAACACAGGTTTAAATACCTAGGGGATAATTTGGAAGATTTTTTATATTTTTTTATTTAACCTTTATTTAACCAGGTAGGCTAGTTGAGAACAAGTTCTCACTTACAACTGCGACCTAGCCAAGATAAAGCAAAGCAGTGCGACACAAACAACAACACAGAGTTACACATGGAATAAACAAAAATACAGGCAATAATACAATAGAAAAAAAASTATTTGTACACACTGTATATATGATGTAGGATAAGGGAGGTAAGGCAATAAATAGGCCATAGTGGCGAAATAATTGCAGTATAGCAATTAAATACTGAAGTTACAGATGTGCAGAAGATGAGTGTGCAAGTAGAGATACTGGGGTGCAAAGGAGCAGAATAAATAAAATAAATAACAGTATGAGGATGAGGTAGTTGGATGGGCTATATACAGATGGGCTATGTACAGGCACAGTGATCTGTGAGCTGCTCTGACAGCTGGTGCTTAAAGCTAGTGAAGGAGGTATGAGTCTCCAGCTTCAGTGATTTTTKCAGTTTGTTCTAGTCATTGGCAGCAGAGAACTGGAGGGAAAGGCGGCCGAAGGAGGAATTGGATTTGGGGGTGACCAGTGAAATATACCTGCTGGAGCGCGTGCTACGGGTGGGTGCTGTTATGTTGACCAGTGAGCTGAGATAAGGCAGGGCTTAACCTAGCAAAGACTTACAGATGACCTGGAGCCAGTGGGTTTGGCGACAAATATGAAGCAAGGGCCCGCCAACAAGAGCATACAGGTCGCAGTGGTGGGTATTATATGGGGCTTTGGTGACAAAATGGATGCCACTGTGATAGACTGCATCCAATTTGCTGAGTAGAGTGTTGGACGCCATTTGTAAATGACATTGCCGTCAAGGATCGTCAGGATAGTCAGTTTTACGAGGGTATGTTTGGCAGCATGAGTGAAGGATGCTTTGTTGCGAAGTAGGAAGCTGATTCTAGATTGAATTTTGGATTGGAGATGCTTAATGTGAGTCTGGAAGGAGAGTTTACAGTTTAACCAGACACCTAGGTATTTGTAGTTGTCCACATATTCTAAGTCAGAGCCGTCCAGAGTAGTGATGCTGGACGGGCGGGCAGGTTTGGGCAGTGATCGGTTGAAGAGCATGCATTTAGTTTTACTTGCGTTTAAGAGCAGTTGGAGGCCACGGAAGGAGAGTTGTATGGCATTGAAGCTTGTCTGGAGGTTAGTTAAAACTTCTTGTGGATCATTGGGACGCTAGTGCCCCATCTCAACWGCATCCGGTGAAATTCAAATTAAATTATTAGAAATATTTAACTTTCATAAAATCACAAGTGTAATTCATCAAAATGAAGCTTACCTTCTTGTTTATCCAGCCGCCGTGTCAGATTTAAAAAATGCTTTACGGCGAAAGCAAACCATGCGATTATCTGAGGACAGCGCCCCATCATACAAATGCATGACAAACATATTTCAACCAGGGTGGTGCGACACGAAAGTCAGAAATAGCGACATAAAAAATGCCTTACCTTTGATGATCATCTTCTGTTGGCACTCCAAAAGGTCCCAGTTACATCACAAATGGTCCTTTTGTTCGATAATGTTCGTCTTTATATCCATAAAAACTCAGTTTAGCTGGCGCGCTTCGGTCAATAATCCACTCAGTTTCCCTCCGTCAAAATGCTTACAAAATGAATCCCAAACGTTACTAATAAACTTTTCCAAACAACGTTTATAATCAAGCCGTAGGTATCCTAATACACAAATAAAYGATCAAATTTAAGACGGAGAATCGTTAACATCTTTACCGGAGAAAAATAAGAAAGAACACGCTTTCCTTCACGCACTTAGAAACACTACAGCCAAAATGAGAGCCACCATGAAAAACTACAATTTCTGGGTCATTTAAAAAAAAAAACAGCCTGAAACTCTTTCTAGGGACTGTTGACATCTAGTGGAAGCCCTAGGAACTGCAATTTGGGAGGACTTGGGCTTATAATTATAGTACTAGCCATTGATTTGACACACTGAACTCTGTCTGAGAAGTTGTTGGTGAACCAGGCGTGGCAGTCATTTGAAAAACCAAGGCTGTTGAGTCTGCCGATAAGAATGCGGGGATTGACACAGTCGAAAGCCTTGGCCAGGTCGATGAATACGGCTGCACAGTATTGTCTCTTATCGATGGCGGTTATGATATCGTTTAGGACCTTGAGCGTGGCTGAGGTGCACCCATGACCAGCTCTGAAACCAGATTGCATTGCGCAGAAGGAATTGTGGGATTCGAAATGGTCGGTGATCTGTTTGTTAACTTGGCTTTCGAAGACCTTAGAAAGGCAGGGTAGGATATATATAGGTCTGTAGCAGTTTGGGTCTAGAGTGTCTCCCCCTTTGAAGAGGGATATGACTGCGGCAGCTTTCCAGTCTTTGGGGATCTCAGACGAAAGGAAAGAGAGGTTGAACAGGCTAGTAATAGGGGTTGCAACATTTTCAGCGGATACTTTTAKAAAGAGAGGGTCCAGATTGTCTAGCCCGGCTGATTTGTAGGGTCCAGATTTTGCAGGTCTTTCAGAACATCAGCTATCTGGATTTGGGTGAAGGAGAAATGGGGGAGGCTTGGGCAAGTTGCTGTGGAGGGTGCAGGGCTATTGACCGGGGTAGGGGTGGCCAGGTGGAAAGCATGGCCAACCGTAGAAAAAGGCTTTTTTGAAATTCTCAATTATTGCGTATTTATCGTGACAGTATTTCCTAGCCTCAGTGTAGTGGGCAACTGGGAGGAGGTGCTCTTATTCTCCATGGACTTTACAGTGTCCCAGAACTTTTTGGAGTTTGTGCTACAGGATGAAAATTTCTGTTTGAAAAAGCTAGCCTTTGCTTTCCTAACTGCTTATGTCTATTGGTTCCTATCTTCCCTGAAAAGTTGCATATCGCGGGGGCTATTCAATGCTAATGCAGAACGCCACAAGATGTTTTTGTGCTGGTCAAGGGCAGTCAGGTCTGGAGTGAACCAAGGGCTATATCTGTTCCTGGTTAAAAAACAATTGAGCGGTCATGCTTATTTAAGATGGTGAGGAAAGCACTTAAAAAAAAATAACCAGGCATCCTCTACTGACGGAATGAGATCAATATCCTTCCAGGATACCTGGGCCTGGTCAATTAGAAAGACCTGCTCGCTGAAGTGGAAAACAATAAGAAAACGATTAAAACTTTAAGCAACATATTGCACATGTATAGTGTCTGGGAATTGGGATGCTGCAACTGATAATTTGCATTTGTATTTATTATGGATCCCCCATTAGCTGCTGCCTTGGCAGCTATTCTTCCTGGGCTCCAGCAAAATGTAGGTTTAAATACAATTWAAAAAATATTACAACACATTCACAACAGATTTCACAACACATTAAATGTGTGCCCTCATTTTTTTCAATATAAGTAAAATGCCTAGCACAACGAGCGTAGCACAACTGTCTGTCTCCGGTCACAACTTGTAAACTTGTTGACGTCTGCTGTACGTTTTGTTGATAACTTTACTTTGCTACCTGCCAACTTTACAGTTTTTACTTGTTAATTACTGTTCATATTTTTTGTTTTTCCCTCGCTCAACTTTTTYCATTCAACTTTTTCACTCTGGACGCTTTATCTGGATGTGGTTCGTCAGGACCTCCACCAGCCGACGCTAAGTAGTAACATTAACATGATGCCTTCTAATTGCAGTAGCTGTACTCATAATATACAGGAGAACGATCGCCTTACGGCGAGGATAGCTGTGCTGCAAACCCAGCTTCAGACGCAATCTTTAGGCAAGGGTAATTTAAGTGTAGGAAAGGATGAAACAGCGTCTGTTCCACCAGTAAGTAGAGATAGTAGTATAAAAATCCCCTCGCAGCCGGACAATTTTCTCATGGCTTCTGGAAGGAAATGCTGTAGGAATGCTCAACCGGTGTRGCCCATTCAGTCGACAGAAACTTTCAACTGGTTCTCCCCATTAAGCAGCGAGTCGGAGTCAGAGGCCGGGCCTTCTCTGGTCTCTACTCCTCCCATTACGGGGTCTGAGACGCCGAAGCCTCCCACCATTAGCTCTGACAAATTGAAAACCCTAGTCATTGGCGGCTCCAGTACCCACAGTATTAGACTTAAAACGAATCATCCAGCGATCATACACTGTTTACCAGGGGGCAGGGCCACCGACGTTAAGGCTAATCTGAATATGGTGCGGGTGCCTCGACCTAGGTTGGGAAAAACTAAAAATGGCGGGGGTCGCCTTAGCAATCTCACTGGAATAAATACCTCCTCCATTCCTGCCATTTTTTAAAGAGATTGTGATATCTCACATCTCAAAATATGGTTACTTAATGTCAGATCCCTCTGTCACGTAGAGTAGGCCAGAAGGCTAAACTGGAAAACCTAACTTCTATCAAAATAAAAAGATGGCGGAGCCGCAAAAGTACTTCTGTGCAAAGGTGTTTATTTACAAGGTGATTCCGGA
Source organism: Salvelinus sp. IW2-2015 (assembly GCF_002910315.2). NCBI lineage: Eukaryota > Metazoa > Chordata > Actinopteri > Salmoniformes > Salmonidae > Salvelinus > Salvelinus sp. IW2-2015. The sequence goes on along the minus strand of NW_019957535.1, from coordinate 1,076,519 downwards.
ACAAGAACAACAGTACTACCATCAACCGTATACCTTATGGGACAGCTAAAAACAATGCTGCCCCATCCACAGCTCGATCCAAAATGCCTCTTCATGAACTGAAAGAGAGGCTCCTTTTGTAGTGCTAGCCCCTCCCCTCAGAACAATTAACCATAATTAATTAAGCAATTAACTATACAAACCTACATTTCCCATGAACTAAACCCACTAAAGGATATACATTGCAACACGTTTTTTAAACAATACCACAACATAACATTTACAACATTACATCACTACTGMCTACTGATGAGCCATTTGGGACAGGCACTATAAAGTCAGCCCCATTCCCTTAGCTCGGGTCYTTTTCCAGCATACCCGGAAGCTACAGAGATGGAGAGAGAGAGGAACAGAACAAACAAACAAACAGCTCATCCACAACATTGATAAGTATAATAAATATTGCATATCTTAAATATGAACACTGACAAGTGTGAAATGTATGTACCAAGACAGGAGTTAATTTGTGTGTCGACCCACATTGTTAACTTATCTTATAACGGAGCAGGGCGGAGTGATGAATGTGTGCATGCGTTAAAGAACCRAATGCTGCCCGCGGCCAGTGACGGACTTCTACGTCACACCCTCACTTCCAAGGCAGTTATAGTCAATTAACTAATCACTGATCATAATCTTGATGTGATTGGCCTGACTGAAACATGGCTTAAACCTGATGAATTTAATGTGTTAAATGAGGCCTCACCTCCTGGTTACACTAGTGACCATATCCCCCGCACATCCCGCAAAGGCGGAGGTGCTGCTAACATTTACGATAGCAAATTTCAATTTACAAAAAAAAGCCAGATGTTTTCGTCTTTTGAACTTCTAGTCATGAAATCTATGCAGCCTACTCAATCACTTTTTATAGCTACTGTTTACAGGCCTCCTGGGCCATATACAGCGTTCCTCACTGAGTTCCCTGATTTCCTATCGGACCTNAACAGAACAAACAAACAAACAGCTCATCCACAACATTGATAAGTATAATAAATATTGCATATCTTAAATATGAACACTGACAAGTGTGAAATGTATGTACCAAGACAGGAGTTAATTTGTGTGTCGACCCACATTGTTAACTTATCTTATAACGGAGCAGGGCGGAGTGATGAATGTGTGCATGCGTTAAAGAACCRAATGCTGCCCGCGGCCAGTGACGGACTTCTACGTCACACCCTCACTTCCAAGGCAGTTATAGTCAATTAACTAATCACTGATCATAATCTTGATGTGATTGGCCTGACTGAAACATGGCTTAAACCTGATGAATTTAATGTGTTAAATGAGGCCTCACCTCCTGGTTACACTAGTGACCATATCCCCCGCACATCCCGCAAAGGCGGAGGTGCTGCTAACATTTACGATAGCAAATTTCAATTTACAAAAAAAAGCCAGATGTTTTCGTCTTTTGAACTTCTAGTCATGAAATCTATGCAGCCTACTCAATCACTTTTTATAGCTACTGTTTACAGGCCTCCTGGGCCATATACAGCGTTCCTCACTGAGTTCCCTGATTTCCTATCGGACCTTGTAGTCATGGCAGATAATATTTACATTTTTGGTGACTTTAATATTCACATGGAAAGTCCACAGACCCACTCCAAATGGTTTTCGGAGCCATCATCGACTCAGTGGGTTTTGTCCAACATATCTCCGGACCTACTCACTGCCACAGTTATACTCTGTACCTAGTTTTGTCCCATGGAATAAATGTTGTGGATCTTAATATTTTTCCTCATAATCCTGGACTATCGGACCACCATTTTATTATGTTTGCAATCGCAACAAATAATCTGCTCAGACCCCAACAAAGGATCATCAAACGTTGTGCTATAAATTCACGGACAACCCAAAAATTCCTAGATGCCCTTCCAGACTCCCTCCGCCTACCCAAGGACGTCAGAGTATAAAAATCAGTTAAACCTAAAATGGTTCTCCAGGRGATTATTAAGAAAGGCTCATCCTTTGTTCAAAATGGCCTTTTTGCCTTTATACAGATTACAACTTCTCCTGTCCGAGTAATTGAAAATAAAATTTGTTTAACTTCTTATGGCTGCATCCCTTCTTCTCAATTTCCGCCTGAAGACATACATACCCTAATCTAACTGCCTGTAGCTCAGGCCCAGAAGCAAGGATATGCATATTCTTGGTATCATTTGAATGAAAGCATTCTGAAGTTTGTGGAAATGTTAWTTGAATGTAGGAGAATATAACACAATAGATCTGGTAGAAGAAAAKAGAAAGAAAGAGCATACGTTTTCTGTTTTTYTATTGTTGTAGCGTCATCTTTCACATGTACTAGAATAGCCAAACAGTCAGATAGGATGCTGGAGACAATTTAGATGGAGGGACTGTGAAATAAAGACAGAAACACACAGATTATATATAGAGTAGGGAACCTCAATCACTATGGTGAGGTGCTGTTCCATTCCATGTTTAGATAAAAATACATGTAAAAAAAATATCTAATAATACAGACACACACACTCACAATGTAGAGCCATGTGTACTTCACACATTTCATTACTGGTTATATATATGTCAAAATAAAATAAATCTCCAAAACAACTCAAATGAATAATATTTGCCACATTTATTATTTTGTTATTTGTAAGTGTTCACAGTTTCGTATTAAACATGTTGAGCACTGGCTACGCTGCGTGTTGGTCCGATCTTGCTACACCTTCTCTTCACGTGAAGAGGAGGAAGGCTGCCGTTACACTATCAATATCGTGTAGATCGTGTATACCTGGACTTTGTCTTTGATTTTTCAGATTTACTCGCTATAATTCTTTCGAGAAAAATAGCGAAAAATGATCTCAACTCAATACTGCTACGCGCAAACAACGTAGCTCCTTCAGGTAGAAATTTCAATGGCGAATGGCTGTGTTACGCTCGACTTTCGTTCAAGAGCTGGTCTTCCCGGATATAACCATTAGATATTGCCGTTTACCTCAGCTCATTGGCTATCTACCAAGCTAGATTTCAAGACGATGAGTGGTCATTGGGCCGAAATACAGTCAATCAAAGAAGCACTGGTCATATCATTGGCGCGCAATGAGGTCATTGTTTGGTGTGTTCAAATCAGTTCCTTTCAATCAATACGTTGCGCAAAAAGAAACATTCATGTATGGTTGTGTTACTAACAAACAGAGGATTGCAATGAAACCAACCATGACTAGATAAACGTAAATTTAGTGTGAGTAATTACATTGAATGTTTCGTCAAAAGTTGAAGGAGATGGAATTCATGACACAAGCCGTTTACAAAATGTGTCGTGTTATGCTATAAAAATGGATTTAATCAAAGAAAACGACCATTTCCGTTCACCTTCACACTCCTGGGCCAGACTACACTCAATCATAGGACCTACTGAAGAGATGAGTCTTCAATAAAGACTTAATAATAATAATGTAACAAACTAGAATTTCAGAAATTACCCTCACTTGGGGGTAGTAATTCTGTCACTTGCATTTCAGTTGTCGGTAGGCTACTCCTGATCGATCATAAATGGATAAGTAGCCAACGTTTTTTWTTTTTTWTTTCAATCTGWAGGATGAACCAACATTCAGCAGCCAAATTTCAAAGACAGCAATAAGCCCAAAAACGTCAAACAGTTCTCACAAGAATGGACAGTGGATCACAACAAGCATTAACATACCTAGAATGGCAAGGTTTAGACATTTATTGATTTGGTGTTGCTCGTGTTCATATTAACAGTTTTTTTAAAGCCCTTTACACCACAAGATTCTCCATTTGGTCTCAAATTGTTCCTTAATATCAAGTGACCTGGAAAAAGCATAGTAACATTGACATTGTCATCACTGAAGCAGCACTAATCAAAACGAATGACACAGACCCCCGAGAGGGTCAAGAACATGGAGGCTGCCCTCAGGCAATTCCCTGCTTTAAACTGCAATGTGCATTTACTTAAAAATCGCACTGTTGGTTAGGGCCTGTAAGTAAGCATTTCACTGTAAGGTTGTATTCGGCGCACGTGCCGAATAAACTTTGATTTGATTTGCATGCCTTTTACTACACACGGTATGGCAACACACATTATGATAGAAAGTACATTCACTGGCACCACCCTATTCTGCCACACTGGGACTCAAAGGTGGCAGCAAGATAGCCAAGAGGGGGAGACAGCCCACCAGATGACATTGGAGCCTACTTCTATCCTGCTTTGGGAGCTTATAGTTCCTGGGACCCCTCTGTTATTGAAGCTCACATTAAGCAACTGTGAATGGCAGCTATTGGTAATTCTCTGATGTTGGTAATGGAACCTCTTTTTTATATTACGTTACATGTGAGTAAAATCACCCCTCAACAATTCACCCCTCTATGGACAAGACCCAAGTTTGCAATCTCATTCATCATCAGTTGGATAACTTAGTCTGTGCATKTATGTGTTCTTKCTGTTTCCTGGTATCCACCTGGCATTAAGGATGAAAACAGGTGCGTATGATAATGCAAAAAAGCAATCATGGCTCATATATATTTATTCTTTGACAAATATCATAAAACAAAGCTTAGAAAAATGTGTCCTAAGTCATTTTTTTGTTTACTCAAATGTAATGCCTCTTTTGTCCCTATTGCCATTGATTTGKGTCTACTACACAGGCTGCTTTTCACATTGAACCATACAAAGGAAGAGAGGAAACAAGTATGTTTCCAATGTCAAATACAGTTGAAGTAGGAAGTTTACATACACTTAGGTTGGAGTCATTAAAATTCGTTTTTCCAYCACTCCACACATTTCTTGTTAAAAAACTAWMGTTTTGGCAAGTCGGTTAGGACATCTACTTTGTGCATGACAAGTMATTTTTCCCAAAATTGTTTACAGACAGATTATTTAACTTGTAATTCAATGTATCACAATTCCAGTGGGTCAGAAGTTTACACACACTAGACTGTGCCTTTAAACAGCTTGGAAAATTCCTGAAAATTATGTCATGGCTTTAGAAGCTTCTGATAGGCTAATTGACATMATTTGAGTCAATCGGAGGTGTACCTGTGGATGTATTTCAAGGCCTACCTTCAAACTCAGTGCCTCTTTGCTTGACATCATGGGAAAATCAAAAGAAATCAGCTAAAAAAGTTTAGACCTCCACAAATCGGGTTCATCCGTCATACCGCTCAGGAAGGAGACGCGTTCTGTCTCCTTCTCAATGACTGTCTACTCACAGGACCGAACCTGAATCCGGATCTGCTCAGCGTTCTGATAAGTTCAGACTACATGAGATCGCATTCATGGCAGACATCAAGAAAGCTTTCCTGCAGATATCCTAGCAGAGAGAGACAGAGACGCCGTGAGATTTCTATGGCTCACAGGCCCACCAAGGGGAGAAAATGAAGAGGAGCTGCGTGTGCTGAGGATGAAAAGAGTGGTATTTGGAGCTTCCCAAGTCCATTTTTGCTGGCAGCTACAATCAGGAAGCACCTGAAACAATATGAAACAGAACAACCAGAAGTTGTAGAGATACTGAGAGAGTCACTCTATGTAGATGATTTCATTGCAAGTTCACGCAATGTTGAAGAGGCTTACCTTGTGACAACAACTGCAAAGCGAATGTTGTCGATTGCAGGCATGGACCTCTGCAAATGGATGACCAACTCTCCTGAATTGAAAAACAAAATGGGAGGAGAGTACGACAACTGACCACCGTTGACGCTAGAAACACAAGAATTAGTGTTGAAGTTTTAGGTTTAGTATGGGAGACCGGAAACAGATGACTTTTGTGTTTGACCTCAGGCCGCTACTGAGCATTCTAAGCAAAGGAAAACACAAAGAGAAGTGTTCTGCAGTCGTCTGCACGTATCTTCGACCTCTTGGTTTCTGACACCTTCACCATCAGGATCAAGTGCATGTTCCAGGAAATGTGGGAGAGGGACTCAGCTGGGACGAAGAATTACCACCTGATCTGACACGAGAATGGCAACAGTGGTGTTCAGAACTACCCCAGTTACACCAGCTCACCATACCAAGGTGGTACAGAACAGACATGCGGCCACAATAGCCACACTCTGAAACTACACGTGTTCTGTGATGCAAGTGAAAGGGCTTACAGTGCAGTAGCTTATTGCAAGGTGAATCACAAGACGGAAAACAACACAGTCTAGTCGCATCAAGTCCAGGTAGCCCCACTCAAGAAAATGACGCTGCCACGCCTGGAGCTCATGGGAGCTGTGATTGGAGCGAGACTCGCAAACAACTTGATGACCACACTGAAAATGGAAAGAAACAGATCAAAATGTGGACAGACTCGATGATCGTGCTGCATTGGATTTGCAGCTCAGCTCAGAAATGGAAAGAGTTTGTTTGCGAACAGAGTGACGGAGATCCAGTCCTTGACCAATCCAGGTCATGGTCACATATTGAGGGAAAAACTAATCCAGTTGTCCTCCCTAACAGAGGACAAACTGTTCGAACTTGATACAGAGCGAGCTATGGTGGAATGGACCCAGAATTCTGATATCACCCAATCAGTCCGAAGAGACTGATGATAACAAGGTTCCGGAAGAGGTGAATATAGAACTCAAGTCCAGCTGCCAGGTTACTGTACAACTCGCAGCAAACAGCACAGACCATCTGAACCTGTGTTGGAGCTTGAAAGGTACAGCAAACTGAAAAGAGTGTTCAGAGTCACCTCCTGGATAAAGAGATTCATAGCCAATGCTCGTACAACCATAAAGATACAAGGTGAACTGACTGCTGACGAACTGTTCGATGCAGAAAAGTACTGGATTAAGGTAACACAACAACAGAGTTTTGGACAGGAGATAAATACTGAAGGCAGGAAAAGCCTAAACAATGACTGTAAATCAGAGAACTGAAACCGTTCCTGGACGAACACGAACTACTCAGTGTAGGAGGAAGACTGCAACAGTCCAGCTTCACATTCAGGAGCAGCACCATGGGTTCTGCCCAACAAGTACAGATACTCAGAAATGCTGATACAGTACCACCATGAGCAGGTGATGCATTCTGGAGCAAGAGACACTCTAGTACAAATCAGGAGCGATACTGGATCTTGCGTGCTAGGCAGCTAGTCAAGAGTACAGTGGCAAGATGTATAGTGTGCAAAAGATTCAAGGCAAGGGCCGGACAGCAGGTCACTGCGCCTTTACCAAAAGACAGAATAACTGAATCGCCACCATTTGAAGTCACAGGTTGGATTTTGCAGGACCGCTCTATGTGAAAGAAAATGGGTCTGTGAAGAAGTCATACATTGCACTGTCACTTGTGCTGTAACCAGAGCAGTGCATTTGGAACTGGTCTCAGATCAGTCAACAGAGAAATTCCTTTTAGCTCTAAAAAGATTAATCTCAAGGAGAGGATTATGCAAGGTAATCTCCTCAGACAATGCAAAACGTTCAAGAGAGTGATGGACTTGAAAGAGCTGTGGAAGGCAATCGAAGAGCCCCAACTTTTGGCTTTCTTCTCAGAAAGGGGCATCACCTGGAGGTTCATCGCCGAGCGAGCAGCCTGGTGGGGCGATTCTGGAAAGACTTGTCAGGTCAGTGAAAACATGCCTGCGAAAGGTTCTTGGGAGAGCTTCACTCAACTTTGAAGAGATGTGCACAGTTCTGACAGAGGTTGAAGCTATTCTAATTCTAGGCCTCTGACCTTCGTGCACAATGAAGTGGATGAACCACAACCCCTGACCCCAGCACACTTCCTGGTGGGTAAACGACTAACCTCTTTGCCTCCAAAGCCATTTCCAGCTGACACTCAGCACCCACGCTAAACAAGGAGGACATGACACGCAGATGGAAGTACAGGCAGAGACTTGTGACAGTTTCTGGACACAGTTGGCGAGAGACTACTTGCTGGATCTAAAGTCAGCACACCGCTGTGATACCACCACAGCCCACCCCACTGAAAGCGGGTGACGTTGTACTCATTGAGAAGATAACAACCCAGACAACCTGGAAACTAGGAAAGATTGAGGAACTGTTTCCAGGCCGAGATGGCCTAGTTAGATCATGTTCAGTTCGTACTGTTTCAGGGACTTTGTTGAGGAGACCTATTCAGTTGATATACTGCCTAGAGATCTAGATGAACACAGTTGTTCATCGGGGGGGGGAGGATGTTGTAACTTTAATGTGTTACAGGTTATGTTTAAGTTAATTCATTGAGCTGTATCTAAAGATATTTCTTTACAGTTATTTACATATGTAATTGTATTGGTTAGTATTGAATTACGCTTTTGACTGCAAGTTCCAGAATGCCTTACGACAGGAAGTAGAGAGTGAACGCGCTAGTTAAGTTCAATTAATAGGTGATTACGTTTGGCTCCTTTGCGCTAGCATCTTAGCATTGCTTTGTAGAATCTAAAGTTGTTAAATGTAACGTGATCAAAGAATTATTACTAAAAGAAGCTTTCATATCAAACCCGACGTCCCGAGTCATTACTTTGAAGATAGTTAATCTATAACAGTTGAAGTCGGAAGTTTACATACACCTTAGCCAAATACATTTAAACTCAGTTTTTCACAATTCCTGACATTTAATCCTAGTAGAAATTCCTGTCTAAAGTCAGTTAGGATCACCACTATATTTTAAGAATGTGAAATGTCAGAATAATAGTAGAGAATTATTTATTTCAGCTTTTATTTCTTTCATCACATTCCCAGTGGGTCAGAAGTTTACATACACTCATTAGTTTTTGGTAGCATTGCCTTTAAATTGTTTAACTCAGGTCAAACGTTTCGGGTAGCCTTCCACAAGCTTCCATAATAAGTTGGGTGAATTTTGGCCCATTCCTCCTGACAGTGCTGGTGTAACTGAGTCAGGTTTGTAGGCCTCCTTGCTCGCACACGCTTTTTCAGGTTTGCCAACAAATTGTCTATAGGATTGAAGTCTTTGTGATGGCTTTGTGATGGCCACTCCAATACCTTGACTTTGTTGTCCTTAAGCCAGTTTGCCACAACTTTGGAAGTATGCTTGGGGTCATTGTTCATTTGGAAGACCCTTTGCGACCAAGCTTTAACTTCCTGACTGATGTCTTGAGATGTTGCTTCAATATATCCACATACTTTTCCTTTCTCATGATGCCATCTATTTTTGTTTCATCAGACCAGAGGACATTTCTCCAAAAAGTACGATCTTTGTCCCCATGTGCAGTTGCAAACCGTAGTCTGGCTTTTTTATGGCGGTTTTAGAGCGGTGGCTTCTTCTTTGCTGAGCGGCTTCCAGGTTATGTCGTATAGTACTCGTTTTACTGTGGATATAGATACTTGTGTACCTATTTCCTCCAGCATCTTCACTAGGTCCTTTATTGTTGTTCTGGGATTGATTTCACTTTTCGCACCAAAGTACGTTCATCTCCAGGAGAG